>NC_086321.1:220444223-220684223 GCF_036172605.1 Pelobates fuscus | reverse complement strand
ATTTAATTCAGTAACTGTACCAGAAAAATGTTCCGAATTAGAAAATAAGTCAATAAGACATGTCATTTTTAGACATCAAGGGGTGTATTATTGTAGAATGTCTAAGGAATGGTAATGTTATGGTACTTTTTCAGTAAACCAAAATGTTTAAGTGTCTATCTGTTCCTGTCCAAATTAAAGAGAATTGAATTGCGTATATACGCTGAAGTAATTCAGTCTGACACACGGAGTTCAGGTTAAAATAACTTCGAGGAAATTTATTGGCAAGTGAAAAATCAGAGGGCGCGCAGGCCCTTTTAAGAGACATTTTCGTCATCATTGATTATCAAGATATCAGTGAATAAACATCATTAATTGGATTAATTGTTAAGTGTCTGGATTAGTGTCCACCTATCAATATAATTAATTGGATCAAAAACTAAGTGGTTAGTTCCGTGTCCACCCACCAAGAGGTGGTACTTTTTTGGACACGGGTGGGGGACAAGGGGTCTTGAGCGTCATTTTACTCGGTCGGTTATGTCAAATCTCGTGGTTAGGTGCAAGGTCTCTTATGAATAGAACATTTCATTACTACTGTGTTCTCATGGCCTTTAAATTATACTATGTTGCGAGTTAGGGGAAATTCAACAGTTCCTGGGTTAGTCATATCCTTATGGAGAATACAGTCTTTGTCTATTGTATTCGATGTGCTGAGAAATACTGTCATGTAATGTAGTTTTCATATGGAGAAGTCAGGTTATGAGGACAAAATGGAGGATTTGTCACAGTATCAGGTTAATACAGAGTTAGAGCAGCAATTCAATATAAGTACAATAAGATTTTTTATAATTCTACATCAGTCCCCCCTATGAAATGTTAGATTCTAAGAGATAAAAACTTTATTTGTTAATACCAGAAGACGTGTTAGCCCAAAGGCACAGAAACCCCGTGGCCGCTAGCTAGGTGTTAATGCAAAGTGCAAGTCTGTCCCTATTTTCTGACCCTACTAGGCTAACTCATCTGTCAGTATGGCTCTCGAACACTTCACACCCATGGGTGTCCCACGGCAGCTAACCCACCGCTTCTCCACACGGGGCCTTTACCATTCACTGACAGATGCTGTCCCTAAGGTGGTCCCTTCCTAGAACTCTCGCACTTTATCATCAAAAGGGATAGATTGCAGCGGCAAACAGGGTGAGTTGAGATCCTGGAAATCTTGGTCATCAACATCAAGAAGTGTGAAAGTGGGTGCCGCTTGGTCAACAGTCTTCGTGAGAGCTTTCCTCAGACAGGGGAAGACACAACAAAAGAGAAGAGCAAAGATAAAAAGAGAAATTAGTATTGCCATACCAATATGCATTAAAGCCTTTTTCCAACCCGTCATCCAACCAAACCATCTGTCCCAGGGATCTTTTATCCCAGAATTCCTTTTTAATTCCTCTGAGAGGTCATTTAATTTTGCTATGGCTAATGTAACTTTACCATTAGGACCTGTGTTTTCTGGGATGTAGGTACAACATGTCATGGTGTCGGGCAAAATTTTACATACCCCTCCTTTTTCGGCTAGGATCATATCCAGGGCTATTCTATTTTGGAAGGCCATTTGGGATGTTGCCTGCAACTGTTCGGCTAATCCCTGGAGGGCATCTCTGGTGTAATTAACGAAACGCTGTTGATTGTAATAAATGTAGTTTATCCAGTTTAAGTTCTTGTTTGCGGTAACTATGGTAAAAATTTATTCAAATCCTGCAGCAACTTCATCTCTTGCTTTAAATTCATTGGGTACCCCCCTAGGCACCCCAATGGCATCAATGTAAATGTGAGGGTCAAAACTTCCTTTTACTGGGGCTTCACGCTTAGCCTTAGTGTGGCTGGACTCATGGGTGTTGGTGTGTGTGTCAGAAATAATGTGTATAGGCATAATGGCCTTGGCCAATGTACACTCCCCCCACCACTCTGTGTCCATTCTGGATCTTAGCTGTAAATCCCCACACAACCAGTAAATATCTCCCAGTGACCTAATGTGCTGCTGCAGCAAACGTACAGGAACAGTTCTATATGTAGTACAATAACCTGCGGGAAAGTTACCCACAAATTTAGCAATCCCATCATGTTTGACATAGCAAGTGTAATTACCTTTATATACGGTAACACCATGAGGAGGTCTTACATTTTTGGCTATAAGAGGATACTCCGCTGTCCATGCTTGACATAGAGACCTGTTGAAATTATATTGGTAGGCAAAAAGACTTAAAATACAATTTTCTTCATCTACTGGCAGGGTTAAAGGTACAGTGCCCAGATGAGGCCGGGCACCACCACACACATAGCATGCGGTTCGGTTATGTTTGTTGGCATTATATTTCATCCATTCTAACCATAGGTTAACATCATTAAAACCTGTTTCAGCGGCCATGGTATCTTCAAAGGTGGGGTTAGCAATGGCCATCATGTCTTTAAAGGACTGGATGTGTGGTTTTAATGGGTTTGTGACCATGTGAGTAGCTCCTTGCCACTCAGGGGAATTACACATATCTTTAAGGTAGAAATGCCCTAATTTAGTATAGGAACCCTTTTTCCAGTACATTCCCAATACATACTGGTCTGCATCTGTTGGGCTTGGATGCTCAACATTAAGAATTAATTTCATTGGTGTGCCTCCTCCAGGCTTTCTCAGTCATTCTTTGAAGGAGGGACCTACCATGATCATCTACTTTAGATAAGGCACTTTTTGGCTTGTAGCCCCAGGAAGGCCCGGCATTCCATCCCGCCGCCCCCCAATGGCCACAATTGTGCCCCCATTGTTTGTCAACTACACAAACATATGGATCTTTTACATGAGGGATATCTCTATAGATATTCTGGATTTGTGTTGTAGTGAATGGGCATTCTACGATGTCACAATAATCAAAGGTATAGGTAGCCACACGGGTACATGATGAATTATACCAGAAGGTGTACCCACTAGCATCTTTAGTGATGGCTACTTGCTGGGCCTTAATTAAACTAATTAAGGAGACAATGTACCAGAGGTACATGGTTGTGCGGTATCTGCTTCCTCTGGGGCAGGAGACTTCTTGCAGTGGGAAGCGTGGATCCAATGTGGCCTGCCGGCCAATTTGACGGAAGTTGCGGTGATCAGGAGAACTTGGAATGGCCCGTCAAATCTTGGTTCCAGGGTGCTTTTCCGCACGAACTTCTTAACCAGAACCCAATCTCCGGGAAGCAGGTTATGGGTACCTGTGTTCAAATCAGGATCTGGAATTGAAGAGAAAACTTGGGCATGTATTTTGTTCAAGGCACTTGCAAGTTCAGTTACATAGTCTACTAAAACATCTGATTGAAGCTGTAACTGCTGTGGATAATAACAACCTAGCCTGGGTGCTGTCCCAAATAGAATTTCATATGGGGATAACGAGTGTTTCCCTCTAGGTGTGTGCCTAACGCTGAACAAAGCTATTGACAGACTTTCTGGCCAGGGCATTTTTGTTTCTTGTGACATTTTTAACATTCTGGCTTTTAGAGTGCCATTCATGCGCTCTACTTTACCACTACTTTGTGGGTGGTAAGGGGTGTGGAAGGCTAGGGTCACTCCCAGAGCAGTCCAAATTTCTTTAGTCACTGTTGCTGTAAAGGCTGGGCCTTGATCACTTTCAATGACTTCTGGAAGTCCAAATCTACATACAATGTCTGTAAGTAGGCGTCTTGCGGTTGTTTTTGCAGTGATATTGGCTACAGGGTAGGCTTCTGGCCAGCCTGAGAACATATCCACCATTACTAGTGCATATTCATGAGACCCACTCTTGGGCATTTGGATGCGATCAATTTGAATTCTCTGGAATGGGTACATGGGTTTTGCTAGGTGCTTTGCAGGCACCTTGATTGGTCTTCCTGGATTACATTTTGCACAAATGACACAGGCCTTGCAGAAGCTGTTGATCAGGGTTGTGATTCCAGGTGCTTCATAATATTTTTGAATGAGGGCGGCCATTAGGTCTTTTGACAGATGTGCAGGCCCATGGGCCCATTGGACAACTGCTGGGTATAAGTTTCTTGGAAGGCAAAATTTAGAATTGTTGTAGTAAATTCCGTCCTTTAGGACAGCTCCTTTCTTCTTCCATTTCTGGATTTCTTCAGGGGTAATTATAGCTTGTTGTTCTCGTAGAATTCTTAGGTCAGTAGGAAGGGTTTGTAAGGTAAAGATAGGAACTTCTTCTTCTTGACCGGACACTTCTTCATCCACTTCCTGCAAATCTCTGGCTGCTTGCTTAGCAGCCTGATCAGCCAAATGGTTGCCCTTTGCTTCATCTGAATCCAATTTCCCATGTGCCTTTACTTTCAAAACGGCCACTTCTTCAGGGAGTAGGAGGGCATCCATTAGTTCCTTGATTGCAGAGCTGTGTTTGACTGGTGTACCGGCAGTGGTAAGAAATCCTCTTGTCTTCCAAATGAGGCCGAAGTCATGTGCCACACCCAGAGCATATCTTGAATCTGTATAGATGTTGGCACGCTTTCCCTTGGAAATCTTGCATGCTGAAGTCAGGGCTTGCAATTCAGCTTCTTGCGCAGACATTGCTGGCGGTAGAGGTGATGACTTGAGAACTTCCTCTGTTGTGGTTACGGCATATCCTGTATGGTATTTTCCTTCTTCATCAGCATACCTTGAACCATCCACAAACAGAGTAAAATCCGGATCCGGTAATGGATTCTCATGCACAGTTGGTAAGTGTACTGTTTCCATTTTCATCTGTTCGAAACAGTCATGAGGAGTTTCTGGGTCATAGTCATTTGTTATAATTAGGTCTTTAAATTCCTTTTCCAGGAAATGGCGTGGCCATGCTTCAAGAAGGTCAGTTGCTGGGTATTTGGCAATGCCATTTTCCTGTAGTTGTGATTCATCCATGGTGGCCCATAATTTTGCCATGGGCCCAAGGTCATTCCATGATCTTGTCTTCAACTTGGTAACAGGAATATGTGGAATAGCAGTATCCCAATGACGGTATAGGTAATTGAGTTCTGGGGGCAGTTGGATCAGGACCATGCTGTTGCCTTCCGAGTCACAATAGAAATCTTGGGCAGTGAGCTTTACTTCAAACCAGTGGTAGAGCTCATCTTCATAGCAAGGTTCAGGAGTAATGTCTGGCTTGTACCACATGGTACAGAAGGCGTAATCTGGACCTTCACAGAGAGGTGTCTTGTCCTCGTGAAAAGTTAAATGTGGATGCATTTTCTTGATACATCCACAGAGAAGGTAGATGTAGGTTTCATCTGTGACAAACCCATAGTAGATACCCCCCTCAGGGAGTGGAAGAAGAGTGGATGGGTTAAGAACTTGACACCTTTGTATAGAAATGTTGTCAGGCAGAAGAAGATGACATTGCAGACGTAGGTGTCTAGCGGGAGACACGTGCTTGAGCTGGACCTGGTTGATAATGGCAGAGATGTCATGAGGGGCCAAAACAACCAACGGGTGGCCAAGGACCAGGTCTGAAGTTCTTTCAATGAGTTCTCTTGCAGCAAAAACAGCCCTAAGGCAGGAAGGGGTCCCTCTAGCCACAATGTCCAGTTGGCATGAAAAGTATCCAATAGGCCTCTGGCGGCCTTTTAAGTCATTAGTTTGGGTAAGAACTCCTGTAGCATGGCCTAGTCTTTCAGAGACAAATAATTTGAAAGGCTTGGTATAGTCTGGTAGGCCCAAGGCAGGAGCAGAGACAATGGCACGTTTAAGAGATTTGAAATTGTCCAGAGCTTCGTTGGTCAGGCCGAATGGATCTGACTTGAGTGCGTCGTAGAGAGGTTGCATAAGCAGAGAGGCCTCTGGGATCCATGCTCTGCAGTAGGAAATGAGGCCTAAGAAGGCATGAAGAGATTTTGAAGTCCTTGGGGGTTGAATGTCCAGAATTGCTCTGACTCGGTCCCGAGTGAGATGTCTGGTACCTTGAGATAGGCAATGTCCAAGGAAAATCACAGAAGGTTGACAGAATTGCAGCTTGAGAAGTGAAGCTTTACATCCTTGTTCTGCCAAATAGCAAAGCAGACTAATTGAACACTTTTCAGTAGTGGGTATATCATCTCCACAGAGCAACAAATCATCCACATACTGGAGTAAAACAACTTCTGGGTGTTCAGCTTGCCATGGGTCAAGAATAGTACACATGGCTTTGGCAAATTGACTTGGAGAATTTTGTGCCCCTTGGGGCATGACAGTCCATGTATATTGTTGCATTTCATGGGTGAAAGCGAACAGGTATTGACAGGATGGATCTAGTGGAACACTGAAAAAGGCATTAGCTAGGTCAATGACTGTGAAATACTTTGCAGAAGGTGGGACGCCAGAGAGCAGGGTATGGGGGTTTGGTACAAGAGGGGTGTCCAGGACAGTGGCTTCATTGACCGCACGGAGATCCTGAACCATCCTGTACTTTACTGGCTCACCTTTTAGAGTCTTCTTCTTCACAGGAAATAATGGAGTATTACATTCTGATTTACACTCCACTAAAGCACCCTTTTCCAGGAGCGCTTTGATGTGAATAGAAATGGCTGCAGCCTGTGCTGGTTTTAGAGGATATTGTGGTTTCCTTGGTAACTTAGCTCCTGGGATAAGCTTAACCACCACAGGTGGGACATTTAGATGACCTATATCCTCTGGGCCTGAGGACCATAACTTAGCAGGCACCTGAGTTTTTAACTCATCTGGGAAATTGGGAAATTGGGAAATTGGGAAATTCTGCTGCTTGCTCATTGGGTATATCTAATTGCAGCATCAAAGGTAAGGAGCACAGGGCTGAAGTGTCAGAAACAGATAGAGGTGTAAACATTTCTACCTGTCCATCTGGAGTGAAGGTTATAGACGCCTGCAGGCGTGAAAGGACATCAGCGCCTAACAGGTTAATTGGGCATGTGGAGGAAACTACAAAACGAGCAAGTAAGCTTGTGCCAACCCGCAGAGGGGTTGTTAGAGGACTGTGTCTCGGTTGGCCATCCACTCCAACACAGGAGACATCAATACTTGACAAGAAAGATGGGTCTGGCAGGTCTTGTTCTCTGAGAACACTTCGGGCTGCGCCTGTGTCAATAAGAAATGTGGTAGGTTGGCCTTCAATGGGTAAAGTCACTGTGGCAAGTGCCCCCCCCCCTTATCCCCTGTAGACACTGCCATGACAGGGGTTAATGACACAGGTTTGCCAATTTCCTAATCATCATCTGGTTCCTCAACAATTGGAACCGTTTAGGGGCCGGGGCAGGCTTGGGAAACTTTTTGGGCTCCCCTGTGGGAAACTTTTTGGGCTCCCCCGGTTCCCTTTTGGGTTCTGGACAGTCACTTCTGTAGTGTCCCTTAGCCCCACAATTAAAACATGTTACGTCCTCTAACTTGACACCCTTGGTGCCAGGGGTGATGGGGGTGGCACGGGCCACCATGAGAGGAGCTGGATTGGGTCTTCTGGGGGTTTGGGCAGATTCCAAACCTCTAGCAACTAGGAGTAACGTATCTAGGGGAACAACCTTGTATTCAGGGCGTGCAGCAATGATTCCCTTGCGTATGGAATCTTTAACACCTTGGACAAACGCACCTGATAGCATTTGTGAATGAATTTTGTCAGTGAGATCAAATCCCAAATCTGTAAACATTTGATATAGTCTTGCATGAAACCTTTCCACTGATTCTCCTTTGTCTTGCACAACATCAGTAAGGCCAGCAGCTTGATCTGCAAGTTTATCCTTGGCCCAATCTCTTAATTGATTGCAAAAGGTTACTCCGGAGGGGTAATCAACATCACTTGTAAGCAGATCTGTACTGAGGTGGCGGGCCATGCTGGGCCAATATGCATCCCCTGCTTTAATAGCACAAATGCTCAGTAGGTCACGCCAGGCGGCGGAATAAGTCTTTTGTATCTGAACTATCCCTCGGTAAAAAGGCATAGGCTGCTTCTCTGGGTCAGGGAGAGATTTCATTAAAGCACTAGCTTGTGTGGGGTTAAAAGCGACATATTTAGGAGGGGCCTGTTCTCCCCGACCCTGATGGCCGAAGGAATCTTCAATAGAACGGTGGGCTCTCGCAGCCTCCATTGAACCCTGGGACAGCCTGTCATCCTCTTCCTCATCTAGCTCTATTATCTGGGACCTTCTGCGTGAGGGGAACACCTGAGGAGACAGGGCCGGGGGATAGGAGGGAGCTCCGGAGGCGGGAGTTGCCATTGGGTCATAACCTTGGGGCCGGTAATCACCGGGAAGCACCGGCATCAGGGGTGCTGAATGGCTGGGGGCCGCCATATTGGAGGCGGGGAAGGAAGTTGCATTGGGGTTAAGGGAAGATGTGGCGGCCATGTTGGATGTGGGCACATCCCGGGCAGACTGAACCGGACTGGGCATGACCGGAACCTGGGGAGTGACTTGGGGAAAGGGGTATGGCCAGTGAGGATAGGGGTATGGGAAGGGGTATGGCCAGGCCATTTGGGTGGGAGTTGGGGCGGAACCTGGAGTGTGCAGTGAGGTTGGGGAGGGATTAGCAGAGGGGGTGGGAACCTGGGCTGTGGTCAGGGCGGGCGAGGGAGAGGGTGGAGAAGAGTCAGTAGAGGCGAGTGAAGAAGGAGGAGCCGGAGTGGGATCAGCAAGATTGACAGTGGCAGGAGAGGAGGGGTTAGTGAACTGGGCAGATGCAGATGGGAGGGTAGGATTATCTACGGAGACAAAGTGTGAGGAAGGAATGGCAGATGAGATGTTAGCATTAGACTCAGAAGGTGGCTTGGGTATGGATGAGGATGATGGGAATGTTAGGGAGGGAGAAGGGGAAAAGTAGGATCCATCAGAATTTAGGACCGGGCAAACGGGAGAGGTGACGGGATGGGGATTGGGAGTGGGATACATAGTCAGCTGGCAATCTCCCATTACTGACTGGATCTTTGGGATAGACATCCCCCGGGCGCCATTTGGGGGCGCTGGCTGAGGAAGAGCCCCAGCAACACAATTATTATGGTACACAAACATTTTCACACCCTTGTGAATTATTTCTTCTTCAACCCAACCTTCTTGCTGAATAGCCTTTGCTACTCTGTACCATGCTTCAGCTGTTTTTAATAAATCATAATTTGCAAGCTTGCCTTTCTTCTCCATCAACAATCTACGCCAACTTTCTGGTTGTAATCTACCACATCGGCACAGCAATTTTACAAACTTTTGCAATCTTTTCAACACCTTTAACCATCTCCTCACCCTCTCTGTCATCAACTAAATCACATGCTAACCAGCCCTTACTGGGCTTACTTAAATCCTGCCCCATAATCCCTTTCCCCTACACCAGCGTCCCAGATATAGGGAAAGATAAGGAAAATTGAACCGGAACGTCTACAATGCTCGACTGCCACCTGAGAATCGTGGGTCTTTCTCAAGTGCGTCTTCCCAAAACGTAGACTAGTCACTGAATCCGCCTACCCGGGGTGGTAGACACGGATTGGAGCGAGGTGAGAAGTGTGTGACCAATCACTTCTCTATTAAGAGGAATGGGAGTGGATAGTATAATAGTACAGGAAGTGTAGAAAAGGTAAAGAGTAAGGAAAAAAAAATCCTTAGAGACAGATACAGGAGTTTAAATGACTCCACATTAAACAAACAAGACAACAGTACAGTTGAAATACAGTGCATGCATCACAGTTCAAATGAAATCAACAGTAATCCCTTTCCTTCTACATGTGCTTACTCCAAAGTCACCTTTCTCAACCTCGTAGTGTCCCCGCTCGGAGAATGACTTCCTCAAGTCTCACTACCAGCGGCCAAGGATAACAGCTAACACCGGTCCGAAATCCTTTCTAGCCTCCCTCGTTACAGCAGTCCACTTAAAGTGGCCGCGCCACCCTCACTCCCGTAGTGCCCCTATAAAACCCACTCTATAAGTCTCACTACCACGTGATGCGGAAAACAAGCAATGCCTGCCTGAATCCCCCCAGGAGTCCCCTGCCACAAGGCTAAGTCTCCTACCACAATTAAATAATCAGTGGACCTTCAACTCAACTAGAGCCGAAGGGTCCGGGTCAGGACGTCCCAAACTCAACTAGAGCTGGATGGTCCGGGTCAGGACGTCCCCAACTCAACTAGAGCTGGATGGTCCGAAAGCGCACAGTGAAGCTAGCTAGGCTATCAAAGTGACACAAAATTGGATCACAGGAAACTATGATTCTACACAGATCCCACAGTTCCACAAACTTCTTTTTCCTTACAGCCACAGCCACGAGGCTCCTAAAAGAAGTAAACAGGCAAAGAAGACCCCCAGGAACTTCCACAGGTCAACCCCCCTTTTTCCCTACAGCCACAAACACGTGGCTCCTAAAAGGAGTAAAACAGGCAACAGGACTCCAGGCAAATCCCCTCAGGTCCACCCCCCTTTATCCCAAAAAGGGGAAAACAAGCAAGACACAGGACCCTCAGGCAAACTACCACTGGTCCACCCCCCCCCCCCCCTCTATCCCAAAAAGGGGAAACAAATAAACATTCAGCCCGGGCAACCAAACTAGACACACCCAGGCAACAGATAGACTAAATGCAGGTAACAAATGGGTAATAAGACTCCGGGCAAGATATTACCTGTCTTTGATGTCCTCCCGGGAAGCAGTCACAGACACGTGGACGGGTCAATCAAAGGGGCCGGAACATACCGGTGGCTCTGCAGAAGTCTCTACCGTGTACCTGGAGGTGATCAATCTCCTTTCCTTCCCCCTGGATTCCTCCGTCCACCCTTGTCTTCCTTAGGACGGCTCACCGGCCAGACATAGTAAAAACAAAGAGAACGTTACCTGCGCTCTGGCCTAAATCCCCATGTGCGTTTAAACAAAATGGAGGCTCTTTAGTTGTATTCCAATGGCCATTTGAATATATAAGCTCACCAGCCACGTCAAGGCAAGCCTCAATAGGTGAGTCCTACACTAGCCATTAGATATGCTGATATCAGCCATACATACACCGGCCAGACATAGCCCGGAGTCCCTGTTCGGGCGCCAAAGTTGTTATGGTACTTTTTCAGTAAACCAAAATGTTTAAGTGTCTATCTGTTCCTGTCCAAATTAAAGAGAATTGAATTGCGTATATACGCTGAAGTAATTCAGTCTGACACACGGAGTTCAGGTTAAAATAACTTCGAGGAAATTTATTGGCAAGTGAAAAATCAGAGGGCGCGCAGGCCCTTTTAAGAGACATTTTCGTCATCATTGATTATCAAGATATCAGTGAATAAACATCATTTAATTGGATTAATTGTTAAGTGTCTGGATTAGTGTCCACCTATCAATATAATTAATTGGATCAAAAACTAAGTGGTTAGTTCCGTGTCCACCCACCAAGAGGTGGTACTTTTTTGGACACGGGTGGGGGACAAGGGGTCTTGAGCGTCATTTTACTCGGTCGGTGATGTCAAATCTCGTGGTTAGGTGCAAGGTCTCTTATGAATAGAACATTTCATTACTACTGTGTTCTCATGGCCTTTAAATTATATTATGTTGCGAGTTAGGGGAAATTCAACAGTTCCTGGGTTAGTCATATCCTTATGGAGAATACATAACCTCTTAAGGACAGATGATGACAGATGATGGAAATATTCGCTTTTATTCCAGAAGTTGTGTCCTTAAGGGGTTAAAACACTTTTTCTGCCCCTTTAAATACATGTGAAAATGTGCCTCTTCCCTGGGACACTGCCAGACCAGTTTAAACTGGCTGCTTTGTCCCTCCTCAATCTCCCATCAGCCCTTGCTATTTTCTGACCTCGCCCTTCCTTGTACTATAGGGCACTTTTAACATTGGACATATTGAGCGCTCAGATCCAAGCTATCTGGGGATACGTTGGACATATAGGTTAAACATTGTATTATATGAGTTATGTATTTTTATGTGGTTTTTGTAACAGTTTTTGGACTTAGCGATATTTCCTGTACCTAGAGATAATTGGCTTACCACAGCCACTTAAGCCAATTATTTCCAGGATAGAGGAGAAGATAGACCGTCCGCACAACCTAAATTTGTGGAACTATTTTTGGCATGAAAGCCATGCTTGCAGTCGGTCAAATGTGACTTCCATAAAACGTTTGAACCCCTGCTCTGATTTGGGTGATTTTTGGATATGTTGTTCACCCAGATCAGGGCTATCCAGTTTCTGGACTTTGGGTAAAATTGTATATTTTCTGCCTGTGGTAATTGAGTTAGTCCATTGTGTTTGGTAATTGTATCACAGGCAGAGGGGAGGGTTTGTGTACATTAGCTGGGAGTGTCTATCCGTACAATACTGTGTTGATTAGCTGCTGTGACTTTGTGTCCTGTGCTCCACAAGGTCCATGTGGGTGGTAACCTTGTGGGGAAAACTATATAAAAGAAATGCCTGTGTGCTCATTAAACCAGTTCTACTTGACCCTCAACTCGCAGCCTCTTCTCATGTTTGTGGGGAACAGCTATAATCACTACAGGGATTGCTATGCTCTTCATACTCCCTTAGCTTCACTGCTAGCTCTTGTAAGAGCTCCCTCTACAGCTATACTCTCTTGGAGGAGAGGTCCTTCCCACACGCTCCTGGATCCAGAGATTGGAGTCCCACGACGAGATCCCAACCAAGCTACGGCGGTTCGTGGAGTCTGTGGTGCTTATGGTGTCTGGTGCGGTGCTGATGGTCCTTGAGAAGCATTAGGAGCATCCGTCGGCGGAGGTATCCGTTACAGAAGTAATGTTTACTATTGCGAGTTCTCCCACTAGTTAAAGGGACACTATAGTCACCTGAACAACTTTAGCTTATTGAAGCAGTTTTGGTGTATAGAACATGCCCCTGCAGCCTCACTGCTCAATCCTCTGCCATTTAGGAGTTAAATTCCCCCTAGTTACACCTCCCAGCATGTGACTTGCACAGCCTTCCATAAACACTTCCTGTAAAGAGAGCCCTTTTTGGGCTTTCTTTATTGCAAGTTCTGTTTAATTAAGATTTTCTTATCCCCTGCTATGTTAATAGCTTGCTAGACCCTGCAAGAGCATCCTGTATGTGATTAAAGTTCAATTTAGAGATTGAGATACAATTATTTAAGGTAAATTACATCTGTTTAAAAGTGAAACCAGTTTTTTTTCATGCAGGCTCTGTCAATCATCTGTCAATCAGCCAGGGGAGGTGTGGCTAGGGCTGCATAAACAGAAACAAAGTGATTTAACTCCTAAATGACAGTGAATTGAGCAGTGAAATTGCAGGGGAATAATCTATACACTAAAACTGCTTTATTTAGCTAAAGTAATTTAGGTGACTATAGTGTTCCTTTAATTTTTATGATTATTTTTACATTTGTGGCTTGTTAGGACAAGCTCAATTTTCTTGTTTTTTTTCAAAGTATGCGTTTTGAAAACACATAATTGCTGATGTGAACACATTTTCATAGTTGTGATTAATACTTATAATATTTATTGATAATAGTATTTAATATGTGAACTTATGACTGAGCACATTAACATTCAGAGGAGGAAATAGAAATCACTTGCAATTTTCAATTGTCATCTTTACATGCCAGTCATTTTGACAGTCACATGCCAGTCATTTTTAAGTAAATTTACATGTATACATAGTAGAATAAAGATATGTTAATTATTTGAAAAGTCAAAGAAGACACATTTTAAAGATTTTGTCCAGACCTTTAACACAAACTCTTTGAATTTATGTTTTACTTCCAAAATTTTAAAGGACTCTTCAGTGCCAGGACTCTCCTGCATGTCCCCTCTCTCTCCCACCTCCCATCCCCGGTCGCTGAAGGGGTCAAAACCCCTTCAGTGACTTACCAGAGGCAGCGACGATGTCCCTCGGCGCTGCTTCTTCCACGCTCCTCCCCATCACCACGTCAGCCGACTGGGGAGACTGATCACGCCCGCCGGCGGTGGAGACCTAATGCGCATGCTCATTAGACCTTCCCACAGGAAAACAGAAAATGCTTTCCTATGGGGATTTTAGCGACACTGGAGGTCCTCACATAACGTGAGGACATCCAGCAACACTATAGCACAGTAAATCTGTGCTATAATCCCGGAAGTGCCCTCTAGTGGCTGTCTAGTAGACAGCAACTAGAGGAGGAGTTAACCTTGCAAGGTAATTATTGCAGTTTATAAAAACAGCAATAATTACAGTTGCAGGGTTAAGGGTAGTGGGGGTTGGCACCCAGACCACTCCAATGGGCAGAAGTGGTCTGGGTGCCTGGAGTGTCCCTTTAAGCGAATACATTTTTTTGGACATTTACAATTGCGAAAACAGATGTAAGTATATTCAAGCCTATATTGAAAATTATCTGTGATTTTTAATCTCTTTACTTGGAAAAGCCTACACTGAGAGCCTCTGATGTGGGAATATAGCTATGAGAATACGTGTAATTCTTTGTATATTGAAGGCCATGTAGACCAAAACATCTGAATATATCATGCAATGCATATTGTACAATAACTGAGTTTGTAAGTAAATTAGGATAATGTTTGATAGATTTTAACACAATAAAGATATATATGTGATACATATACATATAGTGTCTAACAATACTATGAATATTATGTTTATGTTACATTCCTATACAGGTAAACAATATCAATATACATATTACATAAATTGTGACACTATATACATCAAATATTTCACCATAACATAATTCCTCCTGTTTTCAACAATAGATATTTTCTGTTCTGCCTCATAATAAAAGGGACATTATAGTCACCAAAACAACTTTAGCTTATTGAAGAAGTTTTTGTTTATAGACCATGCCTCTGAAGTCTCATTGCTCAATTCACTGCCATTTGGGAGTTAATTAACGTATGTTTCTGTTTATGCAGCCCTAGCCACACCTCTGGCTGTGACTGACACAGCTTGCATGTAAAAAATGTTTAATTTTCAATCAGATGTAACTTTAAATTTTTTTATCTCTTTGTTTTGCAAATTGAACTTTATTGCATGAAGCTCCTGCAGTGTCTAGCAAGCTATTAAGAGAGTAGGAGATTAGAGATTCTAAATTAAACAGACGTTACAATAAAGAAAATGTAAACATTAGATGACTCTTTACAGGAAGTGTTTAGGAAAGCTGTGTAAGTCACACTCAGAGAGGTGTGCCTAGGGCTTCATAAACAAAGTGAGTTAGCACCTAAAGAGAACTGAGCAGTGATACTGCTGGGACATGATCTATACACCCAAAGTGTTTCATTAAGCTAAAGTTGTTTTGGTGACTGTAGAGTCCCTTTAACCCATTAAGGACCAAACTTCTGAAATAAAAGGGAATCATGACATGTCACACATGTCATGTGTCCTTAAGGGGTTAAGTATTTTTTGCCTCCTCAGTAACTATAGCGATACCCCTTTCATAAAGTCTGTTTGAAAGGTCAGTAAGATCTACTAACAAAATATGTGTTCCAGTAGATAACTCTTTGTACTAAATATTTGATTTTTCTCTGATGATTTTTGAATGGAATTATTCATGAAGGGCTAACTACTATAGTGAGTATCATCAGGAATTCAAAGTAATTTTCAAATTTAAGGCCAAAGTAGCTGAACCGGATAAAATTCTCCAAGTCAGCTACACTTCTAGTGTAGCTACTTTTGCCTTAAACTTGAAATCCACTCTGAATTTCTGTCAATTTAATAAATAACCCCGATGGCCTTGCCTTTAATAATATATTTGCACTTTGTGGTTTAATATTTAAGTGAAACAATAAATCAATAGTTTTATAGTATAATCTCACATCCAGTAAGTGAATGTCTATCATTGTTTATTGTGAATTACAATTCCCAGATTTTACTAGTAACATGACGTAAAGTCATGATTTTATTAAAGACACGGAGGCGAGTATTATGCATAACTTTCTTTATTTCCTCAGCAGCAAAGATAGAGGAATATAAATATTGTCAAAATGAAAGAAAAAACCGTTCAGGCATAACAGGCAGCCAATCACATAGCAGAGGAAGTAGCTATATAAGTCCTGTGTCTCCCACAATCCCCCTCTTTCTTGCGAAAACCGAAGACCAGGTAAGATAACGATGTCCCACTTGATCCAAACATGAAACGGGAAACAATGCGAAAACTTCAAGCTAAAAAAGATAGAAAAATATGGTAATTTCCAAACTCAAAACTGTAGACTTACCAAACATAATCGTGAGGAGCCATACATAAAAAAACTGGATTCTGAAATAGAAAATATATAAAAATTAGGACCCAGTATAAAAACGTTCAAGATCATCCAAAACATGATAAAATACATGATATAAATACACAAAATAAATACAGACCTAATTGAAAAACATACCTGAAAAGCACCGAAGCATCTCCTTTCCCAAAACCCACACCGGGAGGGTGGGCGGGAATAATACTCGCCTCCGTGTCTTTAATAAAATCATGACTTTACGTCATGTTACTAGTAAAATCTGGGAATTTTATTAAAGACACGGAGGCTCATATTATGCAAGTTCAAAGCTGTGCCACTACTCGAGATGCGATGTGTTCAATAGGTCTGAAATAGAAATCTCGAAAGGTCGATTCTCTGGACCAGTCCGCCGCTCGCATAATGTCTTCTAGACGACATCCGACTGAGGATGCTTTCGAAGCCATCGCGCCCCGTACAGAATGAGGCGTAAAAACAGAGGTGTCTATACCTGCAGAAGACAATAGCCAACGCACCCAACGTGCCAAAGTAGGTGTCGAAACTGGCCGGTGAGGTGACTTAAAAGATAAGAACAAATCATGCAGATCAGCGGAGCGAAGGGAACGTGTAGCATCTAGATAAACTTTGACGCAATCCACTGGGCAGAGTGCCGGACAACCAGAAAACCTCGGGTAAGTAAACGACTTGGATGCGGATTTCGTCCTCCTGGATATGTCAAAAGTAACGCCTTCTGGGGTGAATGCAACGGCGTCCCAATCCAGGGCCCTGACGTCAGAGACCCTCTTGCAAGAGATCAAACAGAGTAACATCACCAGCTTGGATGACAAACGTTTCAAAGTCAATTCTTGGTTAGGGTACCATGATGAGAGGAACTGCAACATCACGTTGACATCCCAAAATGCAGAGAAACGAGGCCGAGGAGGACGGGCAAGGCGAATACCCTTGAGAAGGCGACATACAAAAGGATGTCTGCCGACAGGGGAACCATCCAAACCCTTGTGTCCGGCCGAAATAGCCGAGCGGGATAGGTTAATCGTGCGGTACGCCTTGCCCGAGTCAAACAGGAACGTGAGGAACTCCAGGATCAAATGTAGAGGGGCAGATACGGGATCCACTGCCCGTTCCATGCACCAACCAGACCACGATCTCCATGAAGTTCGATAAGCTGTTCGTGTGCCTGGGGCCCAGGCGTTATCGAGGAGCAGGAGAGTTGTCTGCGGAACGTCTGAGACAACCCAAGGTCCCCTGAAAGGAACCATGCTATCAGGGGCAACTGGTGTTGCATCACCAGGTCGTGAGAGTTCCCATCCGGATCCAGAAGGAGGTCCTGGAAGACTGGTATCAACCGAGGGAAATCTATTGACAACTCCATCAAGCGAGGGAACCATGGTCGAGATCTCCAGAGAGGGGTGACCAACGCCACACGACAATCGTGGCGAACCAGTTTCGAGATCGTGCGTGCTATCATGTTGAACGGGGGAAAGGCGTACAGGTGACCCTGCGGCCAGTCTTGGAGAAAGGCATCTGTCGCCACCGCCGCCGGGTCCGGTCTCCAACTGTAGAACTTCGGCAGTTGAGTGTTCAGCCGAGATGCGAACAGATCCATCTGGAATTTTCCCCACAACATGTCCAGGCCCTGGAACACTGAAGCGTGTAAATGCCAGTCGCCAGAGTCTCTTAAGTGTCTGGAATTCCAATCCGCGCCCGAATTGTCCAGACCCGGAATGTGTTCCGCCGTCACTGAGACGTTGTTGTAGAGGCAGAACTGCCAGAAATCTTTCGCTAGAATCGCTAACATTTTGGACTTCGTGCCGCCCAGGTGATTTATGTAACGGACCGCCGACACGTTGTCCATCTTGAGCAGAACGCAGCAATTCGCCCGCCCTGGGGTAAGGCTGCGGATCGCGAATGCCCCTGCCAGAAGTTCCAAGCAGTTGATGTGTAGCGACTTCTCCACGTCGGACCATCTGCCTCCTGTGGAAACGTCTCCACAACGAGCGCCCCAGCCGTGCAAGCTGGCATCGGACTCTATCACTACGTCCGGGACGGAGCCGAAAATGGCTCTCCCGTTCCACGCCTCCATGTGTGCCAACCACCATTCTAACTCGTCTCTGGACTCCGCGTCCAAGCGTATCCGGGATTCGTAGGAGTGACCCAGCCGAAGGTGTGACCCTTTGAGCCGTTGGAGGGCTCTGTAATGTAGTGGGCCCGGGAAGATCGCCTGAATAGAGGCTGCGAGGAGGCCAATAATTCTCGCCAATTGTCTTACTGACAAGTCCGAGACACGAAGAGCCCTCCGGATTTCCTTCCGAATGGCCTTCATCTTGGAATCTGGTAGAAATAAAAACTGTTGGACGGAATCCACTTTGAAGCCCAGGAATTCTATCGACTGGGCGGGGTTCAGGACCGATTTGTCCCAATTGATCAGAAATCCCAAACCTTGTAAAAGGTCGGTCGTCCATTCTAAGTGTAGTAGGAGGTCCGTCCTTGACTGGGACAAGATCAGAATGTCGTCCAGGTAAATAATGAGGCGGACCCCTCGGGTTCGGAGGAATGCCACTACCGGCTTCAAGAGCTTGGTGAAACACCAAGGAGCCGAAGAGAGACCAAAAGGCAGGCAGGTGAAGCGCCATCGCCGGCCATGCCAAGTGAAATGCAGGTAGTCCCTGCAGTCCGCAGCAATGGGAACCGTGAAGTAAGCGTCCTTCAGGTCCAGTTTGGCCAGCCAGTCTGACTGGCGTAGAAGGTCTCTGAGGCAGTGTATGCCTTCCATCTGGAAATGTTGGTAACGCAGGAAAGCATTGAGAGGGCGAAGATTTATCACGGGGCGAACTCCGCCCCCTTTCTTTGGTACTAGGAACAAGTTGCTCGTAAAGCCTCTTGCGGCGAACGGCAGTTCCTCTATTGCGCCCTTGGAGAACATTTCCACGACTTCCGCGGAAATCATCTCGTCCTGATCTGGTGGAAGAGACAGTTCTCTGGGGGGACAAAATTGGACAGGCATAGAAACGAACTCTAGGCGATATCCCTTTACACACTGTAGTACCCAAGCATCTGATGTCAGTGCCACCCACCTGTGGTAAAACAACGCTAACCTCCCCGCTACCTGAACCTGAGCGGGAGGGGAAGAAGGGGTACTCACCGTAAGGACGTCTGGTTGGAGCGCCACTGCGGGGGTATCTGGAGCCCCAAGCCCTGCCTCTGGCTGGGAAGAAGGTGGGTGCTCTCGGGTCTTGGAAGCCTCGTGACGGAAAAAAGGAACCTCTGGGTGCTCGGAACGAGCCTCTGTAACCGCGGCCAGGCGGACGGTTCCTGCTACGCCCGGCCCCTCCAAAAACCTTGGGCGCGAACATGCGCTTCATGTTCGCTTGCGCTTTATCAATTGCGGTAAATGTCTTCACATAGGAGCCCATGTCTTTGACAAAGGAGGAGCCGAACAGTAAGCCCTCCTCAGTCGGGTCAGGTTCTGTCACCGTCATAGCGGCCAGCTTAGGGTCGATCTTTAGGAGGATCGCCTTACGCCTCTCGGAGGACATAGCTGTATTAGCATTGCCCAGCAGGCATATAGCCCGCTGGACCCATCCAATGGCCACATCCATATCCAAAACTGAGTCTCCAGATTTGGCAGCTTCGAGAAGCTCGTATAACTTTGATAGGGGCCCCAGAGTGTCCAGGATCTTGTCCTGGCACCCTTTCAGGGAGTGGTCAAGGCCCTTCTTGGGCTTCCAGCCCGACTTATTGAGAAATTGGGCAATTTGGGGATCAATATCCGGGGTTCTGCCGGCGGCGCCGGGAAGGGAAGGCCTTGGGCATTCGGCGCGCAGTTTATTGCGGCCTTCTTTAGAGAGCGGGGTGCGAATACGTTTAGCCACGTATTGGGCAATATGGTCTGGGGGAAACCACTCAGCGGACCTGGGGTGCCGGAGGTCATCAGGGTCGAACAGGGGGTTACCCTGCGGGTCAAGAATCGCCTTGGTATCCCCAGAGGCGTCTAATAAGTGGCCACTGGCCTTGGCGGAGGAGCCCGAGGGGGTCACGCCCGTAAGGGGCAAATCCTCGCCAGATTCACCTTCATCGAAGGAGTCATATCCCATATGGTCGGACTCATCCTCCACACTCCGGTCGGTATCCGACCCATCATCTAGGGCTCTAGCCCTTTTCCATAGTCTAGCCTTTTTAGCCCGGCCAGGGGCTCTTTTGCGCGTGGGGTGCGCGCTATCAGTGACCGCTTCCAGCGAGTCATTCAAGGCAGGTAGCACCTGCATCGAGGAGTGGGAGCCGACATTTTTGGATTTGGCCTTAGCCTTACGTGCCCCAGGCACTGTCTGGGCAGGGGAAGGGGACCCCCCACCCTGGGAAGCTGGGGTGGCTACTGTAGGTAAAACCATCGAGTGCAGGGAGTGGGTAAATGAGGAGGAGACAGCCCCCATGGCTGAGGCAATAGCCTTCTGCAGGGAGGAAGCCATAGTGGCTTCAAGCAAAGCTTGAAATTCCTGAGAGGCCATAGCACTCTCAGTAGTCTCCATGGCAAAGTCCCCAGAGGGGTCTGTAGGCCCATCATCCCTATCCTGCATGATGCAACAATTGGCAATCTGTAAACTAACGAAAACAGGGCAGGAGAGAACTAAAAGGGTTGAGTAACCCACAGAGAAGGACAGTAAGAAAAATTCAGACCGTTAGTGTGCCCGGGAGGGATCGAGGCGACCGACTGCACGGCAAGGAGGCAGACCGCATGGAGGTCCGTCCAAGATGGCCGCCGCACGCGAGGGAAGTGCTCGCGGCCGTGCACCCGTCGGGGGAAGGGGCGCGTGCACTCTGCCCGCGCGGGAAGTCCGTGAGCGGGCAGGGAAGTGCACGTAGCCGCGGTCGTGAAGAAAGGACCGGCCGCGGCCCCAATCACTGTCTGCACCCGAGAGAGGGAGCAAGGGGAAGGCAGGGAGAAAAAACCTCCCGGTAAAGGGGAAAAACCCTCAGGGATCCCCAAGGCACACTAAGCGGAGCACAACGAAAAAACGATGCATATACAATTAAAACAAAGGATGCATCAATAAAACAACATCAAAGTAAACTAGTAAATAGCAATATTAATAAGAAATACCACAATCAAAATGTCACAAGTAAGAGAGCTAAACATGGATACTTAGCTGTCTGAGGAAGCAGCAAAGAAAGAGGGGGATTGTGGGAGACACAGGACTTATATAGCTACTTCCTCTGCTATGTGATTGGCTGCCTGTTATGCCTGAACGGTTTTTTCTTTCATTTTGACAATATTTATATTCCTCTATCTTTGCTGCTGAGGAAATAAAGAAAGAGTTATGCATAATATGAGCCTCCGTGTCTTTAATAAAATTCCTCAAAGTTCTGTCAAATATGACAAAAGCATAAAATTGCTTCCTCTTTTTTTTTTCTCCTATGAAAATTGATGAGAACATAGATCATGAATTATCCTTCTAGAAAATATGTTAAAAGCTTCCCAATAGGGTTGAAGGGAAATTGTCAATATTTTCAATTAAGTGTTGAAAATAAAAGCAAGTAAAAGTAACATTCACATGCAATGTAACCTTGTTTTAATGATTGTGTAAATTAACAACTCCAGACTTAGTCTTGCATTGTGGTGGCAGCCATCTTTATTTGTTTGATGAGAAGCACCATCCACAATTTGAAGGTCTGCTACTATTACCTGGCACAATGTTAAGATTATTGTAGACACCCTAGCCCATTCCTTACCAGCACACTTTTTCAAATCTGGTTTGGATTATTATGTTATGGACAGTGGCGGAGCTACCGCGGTCACAGCTGCGACAGGGCCCTTCACTCGAGGGGGTTTGGCCACCATGCTGACCCCTGTGACTGCAGGTCCCGCTGGCTAAGTAATGCGCCCCCGGCCTGCACGTTTTAACCGCATGTTCAGGGGTCCATCGGATGCTATGTATTTCCAGGGAGCCGGTCAGCGCTTTAACAGTGCGACGGGGGCACCTCTGATGAGGTCAGACCTTGGAGGAAGTGACTTCCCTGGAAGGAGAGGAGGGAGTCAGAGTGGGACCTCTGACTCCCATCCGGCTGAGCCACTGGACCCCAGGGAAAGGTATGTGTATCTATGCATGTCTGTGTGTGTGTATGTCTGTCTGTGTGTCTGTATGTATGTATGTGTGTGTCTGTATATATGTATGTGACATTTCAGAAAAGTAAAATAAATAAATGATGGACATTGAGCTATATTAAATCTATATTCAATTCTAAACCATAATATGCTGCTACCCTTAAAAATGGAAAATAAAACTGTCTTTGCTGAGTTCCAAAAAAGCATGCCAGGGGGGCGTGTCCGGTGGCCGAAGAAGATGGATGCCTAACACAAGAGCTCCTCGTGGCGCCCGCATTCAATCCGCATACACACACGCGCCCAGCCCGTCCACTCAACCGAAATGGGTCGCACAAAGAAGCAGGCGGACCCCAACGGCACCCCTCGGGACGCGAGGGGGAGCACTCCATACGCTCCTACCTCCAGGCCGCAATCCGCACCCGATCACCGCAGCGGGAGGGGGGGCCGCAAGCCAGGACCTAGATTCCTTCCCCTCCACGCCGGCCAGGCTGTCGCCGGTGCCGTCACTCCTGTCGGAGCCCCAGCCCCCACAAGAGGGTGAGTGGAGAGCTATACTCCCAAACCTGCTCACTAAAGCAGACTTTGAAGCCCTCTCCGACCGCCTGGGCCGCGTGGTGAGGGAAGAGGTTGCTCAGCTCCGTGCCGACCTGACACATGTAGAAGCCCGCATGGCAGTGGCTGAGTCCGAGTCCAGATCACTCCGCACGGACCTGGAACAGACTAATTCTGCCGTAGCCAACCAAGAAGCGGACACTGCCAACCTCACCACGTGGATTGATGACCTGGACAACCGGGGCCGCAGGATGAACCTGCGGATCCGCGGGATGAGAGAAGGGGGACCGGCTGAACGCATACCAGAAGTGCTGACTAGACTGTTCACCCAGGTACTGGGGGGCCAACAACTACCCAGGCTTGGCATAGTCAGGGCACACAGGGCACTGCGGCCCATGCCACCACCGGAAGAACAACCCCAAGACATAGTATGCTGCCTGGAAAATTACCAATTGAAGGAGGACGTACTGCGCACAGCCCGCCGCATGGGGACCATCCAATTTGAAAACCAAAACATATCAATTTACCAAGATTTATCCCGGTACACCCTACAGGCCAGGAGAGCCCTACGCCCAGTAACGTCTGCCCAGCAACAGGCTGGAATCCCATACAGATGGGGCTACCCATTCTCCCTCTCTGCCAGGCAAGGCCCGGACCAACTAGTGGTGAGGAGACCAGAAGACCTCCCAAGTTTCCTCCGCGCTCTGGGCCTCCCGCCGCTCCAGGTGCCCAATTGGCTGGCACGATCTTTTATTCAGCCTCCGCAGGGACCACAACTACCACGCAGACCAGACCAAGGTCCCCAAAGGCCCCAGCAACAACTCCCCACGGGAACGGAACCCAGGCCCCGCGCGGCGCGAGCAGGAACACTGAGTGTCACTCGGAGCAGCGGGACCTCTAGCACTAGCTGGCAGCAAAGAGGAACTGGTAAACCGTGAGTAATACCTGGGGGGACACATGCACAGTCACCAGCCATATGGGCGCAAGTTGGGGTGGGGGAAGGGGGCACGGGGACACTGGAATGCATCACACCAAGCCACATGGGGACTACCTTACGCAAGTGACTCACGAGGTGGAAAGCCACCCCGCAATAGCGGATCTGAGGGGGGGGTATCTCAGGACGTATGGGGTGGGGTACGGGGTCCGGCAACAACACAGGCAGTGCTCAGGCCAGACGGACGCACCGGAACTGCGAACTGCTGGAATGGAGATATGAGACGCCATACAGGGAATCACACGCAGAGACACACCTGGGCATGCCAACAGAGGCAAGGGGTCAGAAAGCCACCCAATAGGGGTCTGAGCCAAGGGCAGAAAGAGGCTCCCACCACGCACAGTTCTGAGCCAGGTGCTCAATTACCCAGCCCAATTAAGATATGCCATTAGATGGGGCCCTGAGGGTCATTGTCCTATACCCGAGACGTTGGGATAACACGTGACCCTCAGGCAACTCCAAGCCAGCCTATACTCTCGAGCCAATGTTTAGACACCTAGGCCTACCAATACTGCCTACCATACTTCGGACCATCTACACTGTTTTGTATTCTTAGCAGCTCCCGGTCTGTTGCAAATTGTAGGCTCCACACTAAATATGTTAATGTTACTAAGCAATGTACCCCGCAGAAGACCGGAAGCTGTATCCTATGTACACCCTGATTGCCACCTGTACTTTGAAGTTCGCACCCCTCTCCCACCCACTATCACTACTTCACACCTCCTACTGAGGATAGAGGGGGGAGCGAGGTATGGGGGGGAGGGGGAGAGGGTCGGGCAATGGGGGGGGGTAGGGGAGGAGGAATAGATACGTGGAAATGAAACAGAAGAGGGGGGAAGGCTAGGGTCGGGCGACTAGACGAAAGACGAAAAGGGCAAGGGTAGGAGTGGACAGCGGGTGGAGACGAGACAGGACCTACAACGGACAACGTGGGGCACCAGGAAAAGGAGGGGACCCGGGGGGCAGCCCCCACGGTGACATACCAGCGACATGACCCCGGGGGGACTGAGAGACCCAACCCACTACTTGGGCCACACAATGCAACCCACGACACACTCGCTTAACCGTAGAACGGCCCTTGCCGCGACTTGCAGCGTTGACGTCACTATGGAGGCAGAGACCCGACAACATAGAGAAGGCACCAACACTGCATAACCGGGAGAGTAGTACACACGGGGACCCACTCCCAGACACACAGGACATCCGCTCCCCCCATGCCCACATGACCGGCGAGAGGACAGATGCCAACACTGGCCCACACAATACGGGCACACCACCCTGAAACCCCGCCTACATGACGCTACATGCGGATCACGCTGACTGGAATACACCCCGCCCCACTGGCCACGCAGTCACAACCCTCCCACATGTACCATACCAGGAACTCACGAGCAGAGGCCCCGCCCGAGACTAGACACGCGAGCCTAGCGACACCACCACAGCCCATGGCACTAGACCGACAAAGAGCCATGACACGCTATAACTAGCATGATCCACGCACACTGACCCACATACTCCCCAAAGAGAGGACGGAATGGCTGCATCAGCCACACAGCCACTAAGGAGACAGGTGACTACGTACCACATATCGTACACGTTACCACATTCACACCTACACGGAACCGGCGGACGCTGAGTGGTGGTCCGAACCCACTCAGACGTGTAGCCCGACTCCCCCACAGGCATAGGACATAGAAGTTCCCACTTCGCAGGGGACAAACCACTCCCGGCACCGGCACAGACACACCACTGGGTGTGGCCTAGAAGCCGCACAACCGGGACGCTTGTCCAATAACCTATACACACGCACTAGAGACTCATTAGACAGCAAATACCTATGCAGCCACACTCCGAGCCCAGACGCACAACCGAAGGCACCGAGTAACACACACACACACACGCAGGGCCGGCCTTAGGGGTGTGCGAGCTGTGCGGCCGCACAGGGCGCCATGGAGCAGGGGGCGCCGTGCGGCCGCACAGCCGGCCGGGATTTAAAAAAAAAAAAAAAAATTTTTTTTTTTTTTTTTTTTAAATTTGCAGCGGGGGCGGAGCTAAAAGCGCCGGAAAACTGATGCAGGGGAAGCAGGAAGGAGTCCCTGCTTCCCCACCAGTCACCAGGAGCTGCACTGCCTCCACAGGTAACTGTGATTGTCAGGTGAGTGTGACTCTCTGCCTGTGTGTATTACTGTCTGTGTGTGTGTGTATGACTGTCTGCCTCTGTGTGTGTATTACTGTCTGTGTGTGTGTGTATGACTGTCTGCCTCTGTGTGTCTGTGTATGACTGTCTGCCTGTGTGTGTCTGTATGACTGTCTGCCTCTGTGTGTCTGTGTATGACTGTCTGCCTGTGTGTGTCTGTGTGTATGACTGTCTGCCTCTGTGTGTGTATTACTGTCTGTGTGTGTGTGTATGACTGTCTGCCTCTGTGTGTCTGTGTGTATGACTGTCTGCCTGCATAGGCGTGCGCACGGGGTGTGCCGGGTGTGCCTGGGCACACCCTAATCCCCGCAGCACGCCTATGTATTGAGACCGGCAGGGGAGATCTCAGGATCTCCGCTGTCGGCTCATGCAGAGCCGGCGCTATCCGAGCGCCGGCTCTGCTCTCAGCCTTCCTCCCCACCGACCCACAGGCAGGGAGGGAGGCAGGAGAGGACCGGCGGAGCTCTTGCTAGCAGCTCCGCCGGGTTCCTCTCGCGAGATTTGAGCGTTGCCGCAGCAACGCTCAAATCTCGCGAGAGTGAACTCTAGCCCCGCAGGGTAGCGTTCACTCTCCACTGGACCACCAGGGATGGCGGTAGCATGGTCCCCCCTCCCTACATAAGGTAACAAGGGAGGGGGGATATTAACTAAACGGCACCTCACCTCACCTCCACTGGACCCCCAGGGAAGGCAGCAGGAACAAGAATCCCCCCTCCCTACATAAGGTAAGAAGGGAGGGGGGATATTGAGTCATGTACCCCCACCTCCACCCCCCACAATCACCCACACACATACAGCACCCACACACACAGCACCTACACACATAAAGCACCCTCACACAGCACACACACACATACAGCACCTTCACACATACAGCACCCTCACACAGCACACACACACATACAGCACCTTCACACATACAGCACACACATACAGCAGCTACACACACACAGCACACACAGGACCTATACACATACAGCACCCACACACACATACAGCACCCACACACACATACAGCACCCACACACACACAGCACCCACACACACACAGCACCCACACACATACAGCACCCTCACACAGCGCAAACACACACATACAGCACCCACACACACACAGCACCCTCACTCAGCGCACACACACACATACAGCACCCACACACAGCACCTACACACATACAGCACACACACACATACAGCACCCACACATACAGCACCCCCACACACAGCACCCCCACACACACAGCACACATACAGCACACACACAGCACACACACCCACATACAGCCACATACAGCACCCACACACATACAGCACACACACACACAGCGCCCTTACACGCACACACACAGCAGTGTGTGTGTGTGTGTGTGTGTATAAATAAATAAATATATATATATATACACACACATACATACACGCGGCGTGTGTTTGTGCTTTAGGGTGCACACCCTAATGCAATAGGCTGCGCACACCTATGTCTGCCTGTGTGTGTCTGTGTGTATGACTGTCTGCGTGTGTGTATGACTGTCTGCCTCTGTGTGTGTCTGTGTGTATGACTGTGTGTGTGTCTGTGTGTATGACTGTCTGCGTGTGTGTCTGTGTGTATGACTGTGTGTGTGTCTGTGTGTATTACTGTCTGCCTCTGTGTATGACTGTCTGTATGACTGACCTCCTCTGTGTGTGTCTGTGTGTATTACTGTCTGTGTCTGTGTGTATGACTGACTGTCTGCCTGTGTGTGTGTGTGTGAGACTGTCTGCCTTTGTGTGTCTGTGTGTGTGTATGACTGTCTGCCTGTGTGTGTGTGTATGGCCGTCTGACTCTGTGTGTGTCACATACAACCAATACACGCATATCACACACTGTTAATACACCCATTACAAATATCACACATAGCATACATATCACACACAGTCATCACACCTACTATCACATACACAGACAACACAAACATTACAGCATACATGGATGACGGGGGGGGCGCTGTGAAGATTTTTCGCACAGGGCGTCTAAATGCCTAAGGCCGGCCCTGCACACACGCACACGGTCAACCCACCCTGCCCCCTAGATCCCACCCGGATGATGCCGACGCCGAGATCCGGCGGCTTCGCCAGGGAGGACCTATACATAGTCTCTTATAATGTCCGCGGCCTGAATGTCAGAGAGAAACGCTCAAGACTACTACGGGACTTGAAACACTACAGAGCATCGATAGCATTCCTCCAGGAAACACACTTCCAAGAAGGAAGAGCACCAGCCTTAAGAGACCGCAACTTCCCAACAGGTTATTTCAGCCACAACCCGAACAGACGCTCACAGGGAGTCTGCATCCTCTTCTCCCGACGAGTCCCATACGTGGAACACACCACTGTGAGATGCAAGCAGGGTAGGTACATCTTCACGAAAGGCACAATTTTAGACCAAACGTATACGTTCGCTAATGTATACGCCCCGAACACTAAACAATATCACCTCCTCCGCAACACATTGAATACGTTGATGAAATTCGCGGAAGGCACCCTGATCATAGGTGGGGATCTCAACTTAGCACTACATCAAGACCAAGACTCCTCATCCTCGCAGGGAAACACACCACACAACAGACATGCCAACACACTCCACCTCCTACATCACCACCAGCTGGCGGATTGCTGGCGAGCATTGCACCCGTCCACCCGGGACTATACGTTTTACTCCACGACCCACTCGACCTACACAAGACTGGACTATTTCCTGGTACCTCACCGCAACCTAATCCTGCTCAACACCGCGGAAATCCTACCGATGACTTGGTCGGACCACAGCCCAATCCGCATACAGCTAAAATCACCACTCCACAAACCCAGACAAATGTCGTGGCGATTGAATGAATCAATACTGTCAGACATCGCGATCGTATTCCAGATCCGACAACACGTCCAGGAGTACTTCGAAGACAACGAAACTGATGACGTTACCCCACTGACATGCTGGGAAGCGCACAAAACAGTAATTCGAGGCAGACTCATCGCGATATGTGCGACCCGCAAGAAGAGGGCGATACAGGCGATACAAGAAGTCAGCACAGAAATTGGGACACTGGAGGCCAGACACAAACGCACCCTGGACACGACAATTTACGGGGAACTGTTATCCAAACGAAACCAACTCACCGCACACCTGAACCGCGCAATCCAACGCTCATACCAACACTACAAACATATGATACACGAACACGGTGACAAATGCGGGAGACTGTTAGCAAACCTCCTGAAGCAACGCAGGAACCACCTATACATCCTGAAGATCAAAGACGCACAACAACGACTCCACCACCTACCGGAACAGATTTCGGCTGCATTCCTATGCGTACTATCAAGATTTATACTGTCTCCGCCCCACCGCCCCGGAGCTACCGAGGCCCCAGAAACTAGAGGCCATCCGCAGATACCTGGACACGGCGGATATACCGGGAGTAAATGAGGTGGACCAGGCCCCCATAACCCAAGAGGAATTAGCGCACGCCATAAAAAAAGCAAAAACAGGCAGAGCACCGGGACCAGACGGCCTACCCCTCCAATATTACAAAACCTTTGCAGGGGACCTAACGCTAAAGCTCTTGACAGCACTGAACTCGATCCAAGATGGGGCCACGCCAACGACCCAATTCACCTCGGCGAACATCACCCTTCTCCCAAAGGAGGACAAGGACCGGACACTATGCCCGAGCTACCGCCTGATTTCTGTGCTGAATACGGATCTCAAACTTCTGGCGAGTATACTGGCAACGCGCCTGGCACCGCTACTACCAGCCGTAATTCACCCGGATCAAACGGGCTTCATACCAGGCAGGGAGGTGAGGGACAACACCATCAGAGCCCTAAACCTCATAGCGCACGCGAAAATGCAGAGGACCCCAACCCTACTCCTGTCTACTGACGCTGAGAAAGCTTTCGACAGGGTGGACTGGGACCTGATGTTTGAAACACTCCGCTTCCTCGGCATTGGGCCGAATTATATGACCTGGGTGCAGACACTCTACACCGACCCAACAGCGCGTATTCGAATCAATGGCGCACTGACGGACCCGTTTCAGATCCACAACGGAACCAGGCAGGGTTGCCCGCTCTCGCCCATACTCTTTGCACTGACTCTGGAGCCCTTCCTAAGCAGGATTAGACACAACGCAGACATCCGGGGACACCACAAAACTCTGGCCTACGCGGATGACATGCTATTCGTGGTCACAGACCCGGAACTATCCCTACGAGCAATACAGGCAGAATTCGACCTATATGGCAGCATCTCGAACCTCAGAATCAATTACACGAAATCGGAGATATTAAATTTGACTGCCAGCCAAACGCTTAAGCGCATGATCCAGGGACAACACTCATATCGCTGGTGTGACCAACGCATGAAATACCTGGGGATATGGCTTACACCCAACCCAACGGATCTGTACATCCATAATTATCTCCCGTCCCGATACTGAGAAAGGCGACGGAGGAACTGCAGAGATGGGGTTCATACTACATATCCTGGCTGGGCAGAGTGAACGCGGTGAAAATGACGCTACTACCGAAACTACTCTTCATATTCAAAACAGTGCCGATAAAGGTTCCACAAACGTTTTTCTCGGCACTCAAGATGGAGATCCGCTCCTTTATCTGGAAGGGTAAATCCCCGCGCATAGCACACACCCAACTGATCTTACCCAAGCTTAAAGGGGGCCTAGCTCTCCCAGACTTTCGAAAAGTACTACCACGCGGCGCACATCACCAGGGTCATCAGCTGGTCGGTAGCCAGCGGCACCAAACAGTGGACGCAACTAGAAGCGGATATCACCAGATGTGACCTCAGAACCCTACCATGGATCACCAAGACGGCATATAGGAACAAACACATCACCAACCCATTCGTGGCAGCAACCATGCAAGTATGGCACGGGCAGGGCACAAAACAATATCTGACTACAGACCCGGGCCCACTCCTACCCCTGAAAAGTAACCTGCATTTCCCGGCCGGAGACTACGGCCCAGCACCAGGCCCAGCAGGGCACAACGCGATACCGCGCATAAAGGATGTTCTCCACCGACCATTCGACATCCGGCCACTGGGAGAACTATATCCGGACAGGCCGCACACGTTCACCCACACCCTAGCGAAAACGCAAATTGCTCAATATGCCAGATCCATTCCGCAAAAGCCTTCCCTTTTGAGAGACTTAACACAATTTGAACTTCTCTGCACGCAGGACAAGGAACCACCACGGGCCATCTCACAAATCTACACTTTCTTAACCACGAGCAGATACTTGCTCGCACCACCGTGCATCAGAAAATGGGAGGAGGACCTCGAGGAAATTATGACGGATGCGGACTGGGACAGGAGCATCACCCTGATACAGAAGACGCCGAGCTCGGCACGATGCCAAGAAAACTCATACAAGATCTTTACCAGATGGTACCTGACACCGACGGCACTCCACGCCAGGAACCCAGAACTCCAAGACATATGCTGGCGATGCGGGGAAGAAGCAAGTACGTTTATTCACATCTGGTGGTCGTGCACCCGCATCAGACCGTTCTGGGAAAGAATTCGGACAATAATACACAAGCCACGGAAGAACTCCTGCCCCAGTCCCCAGCCGCCTTCCTCCTGCACCACACCACCATGGCGGCGCACACATACAAGAGATCAATTATCCCCCGACTCCTGAATGCAGCTAAGATGACCATCCCCATCTTCTGGAAACAGACCACCACGCCCCCTCTATCGAGGTGGATAGAGGAGGTGGAGGCCACAAGGTCATTCGAGGACATGAAAGCAGAAACACCGAACCTAAGGGACCGCCATACCAAACGCTGGTTCCACTGGACGAGACAAACCACGTAGGACTCCCTCAGGCGCCATTTAACCACACCATAACGGGTGGCAGAAGGAAGAGAACTAGAGAAACACAAGAGGCAGGCGGACGACGGCGCGACGCAGCAGGCCGGGCGGGGGACAGGGGGAGGGCCATAGAATACCAGACACACCATACCCAACCCCACACACAGACGCCACCTCGCCACAGCCGACCGAGGCAGCCACGACACCTACAGTCACGACGACGCTTTCACACCACACTCAGAACATCTTGCCAGACCACATCTGCATATAGGGCTGACTAGACGTATAACCCCCACGTAGATGGGAAACAGATGTCACACCACACAGGACCACACACCTAGCCCACCGCCGCACCGAGCCCATCATAGGGACATACAGGACACAAGTCGACCACGACAAAAGGGACATGACGGGGTAAGGAAGATACAAGGGCATGGGCACCGAAAGTGCCAGACAAACCATTCGGGAGACCACACGACCAGGCAAGCAAGACACATCCATGCAGACACGAAAGACCACTAACCACACACACACAGACTACACCAACAGACCAACCCACACCACCAGACACCAACGGGGGCCGCATATGCGACGCCACGTACGACAGAGGAAACATTATATTTTGGCACTAGACCATAACGGATTAGACAGCAGATATACGCAACACAGAATTATGAGGATAGACATCCCACCCAGAGAGAGCAGGGAGACATAGCCGACACAGTACTGAATGAAAACCGTGCAACGTACACCACACATGAGACGCACACGCAACGGAGAATACAATACAAATGATCCAACCCACACGTACAACACCACAGGGACACCACGAATTACGGCGACTATGAGGGCTGACTCACCCCGAACAGATACGATCCCACACGCAACATAAAGAGGGACTGCACCCGACACTACTATAGGTATGGACATACACAGGGAAACACCCTGAGGGTCGCTACAGACCAGACCCCGCACCACTATGCCCCTTACCAGCAACACTTAACCGTTATGCCTCTCCTCAGGATGTATATCCTAACGCAAAGCTTATTTAGGAGCTGATACGCAACACGCACCTGGAACGTGCGACGACCGTATGACACGAACCGAATACCCGACATAGACTACTCTTATGACGGTTAAGACGCAAAACAAAAGTTGATGCTGAAACCAATATATAGTTCTGTTTACCGATACATGATATATTTGCCCTAAGATATCAGCTTACGCTTTAACGGCCCACCAGCACTCCACAGATATACATTCGTACATGCTATTATGTTAACTGATACACACTATAAAATGGATTTGAAAGGTCTCTGCGCAGGCCATAACCGACAAATCCGCTCAAGCAAATTTTACCGGACCGTTATGCGGACACCGGCCCGCCTTACACACACCACGTTTGCAATGTAATGTTCAATAAAATGTATACTAAACTGTTACGTTAAACGGCCCTCTGCGCAGGCAACCGAATGTTTATACTGTTCTCATCCAATGCTTAAACCCCTGCGTGGGCAATCTCTAGCTTTATTATTTCACAAATCTGTTCGATACATGTATCTATAATGTGAACACAATAAAAATATTCAAAACAAAAAAGCATGCCAGATTGCTATATCCACCACATTTCCCTGGTCATATATAACATAAACATACTAATGAGCATCTACATACTAATGGATATCTACATACTAATCATATATTCTGAGAGAAAGATTAGTTTGCCAAGGCAGTTTTGGGGATTGATTTTCCTCCTGTAGCATGCAAATTCTTTATAATGCAGCATAGACTTTTCATATGTTCTACTGTATATTGTAGTCATCTTAGCTCCTATTTTTTCAGTGTTTTGAAAGAAATATAATAATCACTGACACTAATCAGAAATGGTCAAATTTAGAAATGGAATGTTCCACATATGAAAATGACTCCTATTCAATTAACATTCATCTGAACTATTGTATTTTCCAGAGATTCTTTTTTTCTATATACATTTAATATTTAATATTTGTGTTTTACTAAGATATCTAATTTCTTCTAGATTTTGTTTGTAGAAAGTGATCATGAACAAGAGAACTTGTTACAGAAGTGGGGATTTGAAGAAAGAAAAATTGAAGAACTGAGCCAAAAGTAAAGTCTTTTAAAATGTTTTAATTGTAAGCCATGGTTATTGATCGACTACCATTGTCTTATTAGTAAGGTATTTTAGGAGTGGATGTTATTTTTTTAAATAGAGCTAGAGAGTTTGTGCATGTGTTCTGCTTCATTTCATCACCAACAAGCCCAGCATTTTTAATACCCTCAACCTCATTGTGCATGCAGTTACAATCCTCTTCACACACCTACAAGAGTTGCTACATGCAAAATAGGTGTAGGAAGAGTGGGAAGCAATTTGCTGGGGCCCTCCGATAGACTCCACATCATTATATTGCTCTTGCTTAGCATTTCCACAAAACATATTCTTATGACTGACAAATCTAACTAATTTTCATCAGTAACTCTGATTTTTACATCCCCTAGTAATCCACTAATAATTCAAAGCCAAAATTTCTTTATCTTTGAAATTTGAGAAAGACATCATGAGACTTGAAAAGTTGCCAAATTTGTTGGATGGTTAAAAAAACCCTATTCATTTTATTATAGTAGTCATTCATCATTTGTATTCATTAGCATGGGACATGGGAGGAGAAGATTTGGCACCCACACCTTGCGTTGGGAAATGCTTTCACATATGCATTGAAAGCTGCATTGTGCTGTTAAATGCATCATGGCTGATTAGTAATTTTTAGCAATCATCCTCCCCAAATTCCCAAAATGCACTGCCACTGTATTTTATTTTATTTTTTTAAGAAATGTATAATGAAGATTATTTTAATTTACCTGTTTTATCTATGTGGTCTCTTGGGCACCCATATCTATGGAAGTGCCGATGATTATGATATGCGTGAAATGTGTGTAATGTTGGTACCATGTGCTATAATATTATTAAATAACCATAAAAAATTAAATTATCTCCTTCCAGTACAAATATAGAAAACTACATTTCAACAGTTGCCACATACCTTGTCCAGATAGCAGTATATAATTACTATATACTGTACAAAAACAAAAAGGCAACATAGGCACTTTTAAAGTGTAAAAACTGCAATGGGCAAGCCCTAGATTTGACCCTGTAACTGCCCAAACCACCATAAAACCTCAACAAGGTGGAGATCATTGTACTTGTGGGATATCTCAGCATCCACATATGTGTGTTTTATTGCAGTAAATGCTAACAGTAATATGACATTGACAGTTAATATGCCATGATGAACTTGGAAAATAACAACATTTATTTTTATTTTTTTTTTATTTTATTCATATTAACTTATGTTTCACATATGAATATTTGATATGAAATGAAATCCCTATTTTTCCTGAACAAAATACTATATAATAATTATGGGTTAATTTAATATGAAAGAGATAAAAAAAAAAAAAAATGAACAAACATAAAGCTCAAATTCTAAGTTTTGTTTTGGTTCAGAATAGCATAATTGCCTCCATAATTTAGGGGCTAAAGTGTGTATCATCAGGTGTGATGTATTTTTTTTTTTTGTTTTTTTTTTAATCTTCATTTTTTAAGCAACAATAAAAATACAGTTTTGTCATGCAATAAGGTTTCTGTCCCATAGTGCAGGCTATGAGTCAGTCTTTCTTTTTGTGAAAGGGTCTAGGATATGTCTTGTGCGTTTGAATTTCAAGGACTGAGTTGCCTGTAAATGTCTTATCATTCTTTTATAATATATATAAAATCAAAATTATTTTATTTCTTCTTCCTTTCCTTTCTTTTCACTTCGGCCCTTCTACTTTGAGGAGATCCTACGTTATAATAATTATTAGTAATAGCTGATTTGGCTCTTCATTTCTTGTTTCTTAGTTCGGTTTAATAATGAATCTCCCATACTGTGCTGCACACAACTGTTAGTAGAAAATGAACAAGTGATTAAAACCTTTAAATGTAATAAAAACATAAGCAGCTAAAATGGGTCGTAACGTCAATCCCAATTAAACTACCAATTTACCTTCGGATGAAACATTGCTAACAGCTTACATTTGTAGTTATGTTATATAACAACATTGACCATTATTCATCTAATTCTTTTTCTGTGTAAGAAACACAATGTCTAAATTTTTTTTTTTTTTTAATTCTTTATTTTTTCGTGCAACAGGTTGAACAATCAGACCCGTGTTGCCCCAACAGCAGGCACAGGCATGGTATAGCAGAACATATTCATGTCGAAATACAGTCGCACATTTTAATAATATAGGGTGTTTAACGTATAACTACTGCTGAAGACCATACGTTAAACACCCAATGTCTAAATTTTTAAGAGGCAATATTCTGTATTGCTGGCAACACAGATTGTGCTACAGGGCATGACTATTTTGTATGTAGCAACAGTTAGAGATACAATGGACATCGTCCTACATGTGAGCTGAAGATAAGTGTTCTTTCTTATAAAGTCTAGTGGTGCTTAATTTGAGCCATCATATTTTCTTTTTTGTTTCCAGTGAATTCTTCATGCCTGGAATGATTGATACCCACATACATGCCCCCCAGTATGCATTTGTAGGATCAGGAATGGATAAGCCTCTTCTACAGTGGCTGGAATTTACTACTTTCCCTACTGAAGAAACTTTCTCCAACTTGGACATTGCAGAGAATGTATACGGAGAAGTTGTGGTAAGCGGTCTTAGAAACACTCTATTTACTTGTTACTTTTTAATTCTATTTTGCACTTGTATAAATAGTTTTGTTAAATGATGTCTATATTTCTGCAGACTAGATGATCCTAGGCTCCTAGTCTGCGAATTCCATATCAGTTCTCAACTAGTTTACTTTTTGTAGCCAGTCAGAGTGAAGTAATGATCCTGGGTCTGAATGATTACTTCAGCACTATCAGTTAGTATATGACAAATCATTGGCCACACACTACTACTGCTACATTTTCACAATAGCAACATTTACATCAGTGTCAAACAAAAGTCAACCGTTTCCTTCTTAAGAGATGTTCCCAATGATTGTCTTACTCTAGCTTCAACAAATTTCACCACTGTTGTGTTGCAAAAGGTTAATGTGCAATAGTTGTTAAAGAAGAATTAATGCAAACAAGATTAACACACAGAGCCTAAAAGTGTTGACTGTTAACTACATTTCCAGATTTAAACAAAAAAAAACATTAGAATCATGTAACAATTACTGCAGTTCCCTCCAGAGCCCTAATCTAGACCCCTTGCTGTGCAGGAGACAGTCCCTGGAACTGACTCATAGGAGATGGGAAACAAAGCATATTGTTATAAAAATGACAGACAGACATACAGACAGCCAACCTGACAGCCATATGTGCTCACCATGGTTCTCCCTGGCTTTCTTCTAGTTTGCAATGTCTGCCTTCAAGCAGCTCAGCTCACGTTGCTTTCAGAGGCAGAGAGAGAGAGAGTGGTTATAGCTAAGGAGGAAGACGTGCTGAAAGCTGCAAACATTTTATTCTTTATTTATTTAAACTAAATAGAATTGAGCAATGACAAAATACAGCAAATCTAGGCCAAAATCAAATGAGTATAAGTTGCGTTGGTGGCCATAGTGCCCCAGTAATCATTGTAACATTGTCACAGTAAATATATTGTCAAACAACATATATTTTTTACAAGTAACTACTGTATTTGTAAGATTGAACATCAACTATATTACTTGGACACAATCAGTGTTTAACATAACCGTGCAACTATTATTGTTCTGCGAATTATCATGTACATATAATGGAAATACGTGATAATTTGAAGAACTAGTAATGGTGTAAAGATCGCTTTCAAATATTGACATTGCAATGTGAAAGATGTATAGTCATTTTGTGTTTGCTTTCAGTTTAGAACATTTGCGAGTTTCGAAAATAAAAAATGAAAACAAGCTGAAACAATAAAGAAACGTCAAAACATAAACATTAACCACTTCAGAAGTGTTAACCTCTCAAATATCAATCTTTCTTGTAGTGATCTGCTCCTGATCACCAGGGATCCTGCTCAGGGCCCACTCCACCAAACCACAAGGGATAACATCACTCTTCTGCTAAAAGGCAAGCAGGGGCACAAATTAAATACTTGCCTACATAAACTCAACCTCCTTTTCCAACAATCTCAGACACCACACACAACACTCAGCCACACTCTAATTCCTCCACCCACAAAATTCAGTCACTACCCACACAACTCAACCAGCACTGGGCATACACAGCACTTTCAGCTTCCTCCAAACAACTTCTGGAATAAAAGGGAATCATGACGGAACAGATCCCAGGGTTTCGGGCTGGGGCGCAATCTGGCATCCTGAGCAATTTGACTTCTTACCCTTGGTCAACTGGGGCAATGCTCCCTGCCTCCTCTTCTAATGCCAGAGAGCTGGAGGTTCCTAACTTCTGTTAGCTTGTAGTATGAGAGTGTCAGCAGATCATCCCGAGCCATTGAGCTACAACCTGCTTTAGGAATGTCTGGCTCTTTAGAGTTTCTAGTGGACAAGATGAGTGGTGCCTGGCGGATCCAAAGTAAGAAATTATACTGCTCAAAAAACTGTTTGACTCCTTAAAGTGGTGGGACGTCATGTTACTCCTTGCACTATAGCCACTACAGTGAGATGTATTGATTATGGTGCTTGGAGTATTTCTTTAAATTTAAAGATAAATTTGAATGCTTCATCTAAAGTAATGTTTAAATAGCAATAACGTCAGGATCATTCAGGACCATTAAAAGGGAAATGATCACATAATGACAAGATTAGTTTATATTTCAGCAAAGGACATTGATGAATGGGACAACTACGGCTTGCTACTTTGCTACAATTCACACAGATTCTTCCCTCATTTTGGCTGACATTGCACGTAAGAATTATATTTTTATGTTATGTAAAAAGTCAATGAGTAAAAGTAATTAATTTGAACATTCTAAGATAAACTGCAACAGTCTATGCTTCCACTGAAATGTAACAGAATGGGTTGAACACTGTTATTTAGGAACTTGGGTAAAGAAAAGAGCAATAACTGTTGTTGTGACTAAGGTAGCGTAGTTGTGACAAAATTTATGTCTTCATGAAAGAGAATCACTAAAAAACAAATGTTCCAAAGATTTGAACAGAATGTACATGATTGATGGAGGGAATCCTAATTAGGTCATGTTTGCTAACTGACTGAATATTTTTGAGTAAAATATGGTTTTAAAATGAAATTGATTGGACGTGGCCTGACCTTTGTACCGTGGAACCAAACATTGTGTTTAGCACAGCAAACTTACCCCTTTCCATACTGCCATTGGCATCGGATCTGCCCCAGTTACTGTGACAAACCGTTCCATTAAAAAGAACAGGACTAATATACTGATTGCAGTCTTCTTACCACTGCTCACTAATGCTACTATAAATGGCCTGAGCAGCTATACTTGAGCTGTTGAACATTCCGGTCATTTAGCATTCCTTTCACTATATGAACAAAAGGATGATTGAGGGCTCTTTTTATCCTGCTCTGCTTTGGCAGGTGTAGCTATAATTTCTTTACAAAGCAACATATTTTATTGTTCATTGCACCATTAATAATTTTTTCATTAAAGGGACACTCCACTGCCTAAATACAAAATAAATACAAATTACTCTTTAATAAATATACCCCAAATGAAAACTTGCATGCATTTACAGTTGCAAGAAAAAGTATGTGAACCCTTTGGAATGATATGGATTTCTGCACAAATTGGTCATAAAATGAGATCTGATCATCATCTAAGTCACAACAATAAGGTGGAAAAAGTATGTGAACCCCTAGACTAATGACATCTCCAAGAGCTAATTAGAGTGAGATGTCAGCCAACTGGAGTCCAATCAATGAGATGAGATTGGAGGTGTTGGTTACAGCTGCCCTGCCCTATAAAAAACACACACCAGTTCTGGGTTTGCTTTTCACAAGAAGCATTGCCTGATGTGAATGATGACTCGCACAAAAAAGCTCTCAGAAGACCTACGATTAAGAATTGTTGACTAGCATAAAGGAAGAAAGTTCAGCACTGCTGCAAGAGCACAGCGCAGACTGCTCAATGAGGTGAAGAAGAATCCTAGAGTGTCAGCTAAAGACTTACAAAAGTCACTGGCAAATGCTAACATCCCTGTTAGCGAATCTACAATACGTAAAACACTAAACAAGAATGGATTTCATGGGAGGATACCACAGAGGAAGCCACTGCTGTCCAAACAAAACATTGCTGCACATTTATAGTTTGCACAAGGGCACCTGGATGTTCCACAGCAGTACTGGCAAAATATTCTGTGGACAGATGAAACCAAAGTTGAGTTGTTTAGAAGAAACACACAACACTATGTGTGGCGAAAAAGAGGCACAGCACACCAACATTAAAACCTCATCCCAACTGTGAAGTATGGTGGTGGGGGCATCATGGTTTGGGACTGCTTTGCTGCGTCAGGGCCTGAACGGATTGCTATCATCGAAGGAAAAATGAATTCCCAAGTTTATCAAGACATTTTGCAGGAGAACTTAAGGCCATCTGTCTACCAGATGAAGCTCAACAGAAGATGGGTGTTGCAACAGGACAATGACCCAAAGCATAGAAATAAATCAACAACAGAATGGCTTAAACAGAAGAAAATACGCCTTCTGAAGTGGCCCAGTCAGAGTCCTGACCTCAACCCGATTGAGATGCTGTGGCATGACCTCAAGAAAGCGATTCACACCAGACATCCCCAAAACAGTTCTGTAAAGAGGAATGGTCAAGAATTACTCCTGACCGTTGTGCACGTCTGATCTGCAACTACAGGAAAAGTTTGGTTGAAGTTATTGCTGCCAAAGGAGGTTCAACCAGTTATTAAATCCAAGGGTTAACATACTTTTTCCACCTGCACTGTGAATGTTTACTTCGTGTGTTCAATAAAAACATGGCAACATTTTATTATTTGTGTGTTATTAGTTTAAGCAGACTGTGATTGTCTATTGTTGAGACTTAGATGATGATCAGATCACATTTTACGACCAATTTGTGCAGAAATCCATATCATTCCAAAGGGTTCACATACTTTTTCTTGCAACTGTAATTATGCATGTTTTCATTGGGGGTTTATCTAAAAACATCTTGCAAAACCTGCAGTTCTCTTGTCTGCTGCCTTTGCAAGCCTTCCCCTTCTAACCTCACCCAGCCTTTCTGTGGCTGTCCAATCACAGACATTCCAATACAGCTCCAAGGCAGGTGCTCTGGGCAATTGCTGCCTCTTGTTGAACTCCAATGAGCTAACCAAACCAGGAGGTAACATTACCTGTTGTCTGCTTGAAAGCTAAGGGGGTGTAACCAATATCATTTATAAAAGTGTAAATTTCTATTTGAATCTGCACTTTTTGCAAAAATAAAAAAAACATACACAAACCTTTTCATCAAGTGCTTTAGGGGTCTGGAGTGTCTCTTTGAACACTGTCTCTTTAAGACCTCTTAAAGAAGATGTGTTAGCATGTTCTCTGATAGCTTTCTTTGAGTGGAAACACATCAATGGGTCGAGACCTAAATTTATTTTTCTTACCCGTTCAGCGCTTGCTGACCATGTAAGCCCTGTGAGCGGCTTGCCTTCCTGTAAGGCACAGAAGGAGCGCCATATCACTTTGGGTTCGTCCAGTAGGCCACTACTGCATCCCCATTCACACACACTTTGGGGTCACAGGCATGACATGACATGGACCAATCAAAACACACATATTTAAAGTTCTTTGGTCTCATTTACTGTGCCCTGTCAAGGTTTCTGTTTCTGGTACTCATTTGGTGTTTTCCTTATTCCTGTCTCTTATTTCTGATTTTGACTCTGGCTAGTATTTATGTAACTCTTACCCATCTAATTTAAATGTCTTCTTCGTATCGGTTTTCCTGAATCTGGCTATTTTTCATGTATTCTGTCCTTCCTGACCTTGGCTTGTATTTGACTATGGATTCTCTTTTTTGTACGTTAATCCCGGCCACTTTAAGGTCCAGTAGTAAGTCTGTTCTATTAGTCTGCATTTGTTATCCTAAGTTCTGCATTTTAAGGCATGTTACCATGGCAAAAAGAATATTGACTAAAACCTTTGCTTATTTTATATTTCTCAAATAACAGATCAATATGGTCAAAGAGCATTCATTGGAAAGGTTTGTATGGATAGCAATGAAACCTATCCAAAATATATTGAAAGCTCTGAAGAGTCTATTAATGAAACAGAAAGGTAATATTAATTTGATTTGATCTTATCTGTCATGTAGTTGCTTATTTTATTGGTTTTCTACATACTTAAGAGGAAGAAAGAGACTGCAGACGGTTTTGTATGATTGGTTTTAGTTGTATCTAGTTAGAGGTGTATCTTGTTGTGTTAAAATAGTTGTCTTATTTTTAGTAAGTAGAATTCCGATAGGCTCGTTCTAATCACAGGTTACATTCTTCATACTTCTGGGGGCCTGTATTTACACTTTGTCAATATCTTCATCATAAAATTTGTGTAATAAAATAAAAACATTTGATTTTAAGGGAAAAGACAAAGACTGTGAGTGCTATTTTCATAACAGAAACCCCTGGTACGTAACACATAAATGAGAGACTTTGGACAATGAGTATTGGGTTTCTCCTGATATGTTGGTGTGTTGGGAAATTTGTCAGGATATTAGGCATAAGTGATAAAATCTACTTATATTACTGCCTCTGGAGCAAATGGAAGGAATGGATGGCATACAAAACACTTCTTACAGTTACTATTTGTGCCAGTATTCTCCTATGACATACAGAGTTAGAAATAAGGGGAGACCAAGTGTCCACTTTATTGCTTTATAAGAGAATATGAGATGTCCATCATGTGCCTTTGTAAAACATCTCACTATACATAAGGAAGGCCACAAACGGAAGTATTTGGTTATCCCAACTTGGTTTAATTGGATGCTGGCCGACCCTTAACATGTTTTGTTATTTAACTGTTTAATGGGCAAGTTACATTGATCTCAATGCTTCTCCTTCAAGTTTAAAGGGTTATTGTGTATAATGTGTCCTGGGACAGCCCTTTTGCATTTAAAATTACCAAGCTTATCTTACAAACAAACATTACATTTCATACTAAATATTAAAAGACTGAAAAGTAATTGTTTCAAAAGAGTTGAGAAATAATGGCAAGGGAGCAATGAGATATTGTGACAACCTGCTGAGGTTTGTTGATAAGGAACTCAGTTGCAGTGGAACAGCACTACCTTACAATCACTGACCTCAGGGTCACATGAAAGTGAGAACAGGGCCCCGAAAGGTCAGTGGTGGCATGTGGCCTTTAATAAGAAAAAGGTGACAGGTAACGAAATCCGAGAGGGAGAAAACAGGCAACGTGGTCAGGAGGACCAAAGGTGAAGGCAGGCAGTGAGAAAGCGTGGTTAAAAGGGAAGCAGGAGTCGGGAACCAGGAAATCAATAGCAGCAAGAAGGTGGGTAAGGAAACAGTAAAATCACAAGGAGTCAGGAATCAGGAACAGGGAACTTTAACCACCCAAGCACTGTTTCGACGGTGCTCTGAGATTAAATAGGCTGAGAGAGTCACATGAACAGCAACCTCCCACTGTAGGTGGAGCACTATGGGGCTGTATAAATAGTTCAGGGACTCAGCGACATCTTGGTTTGCATCATTGTCCATGGACCACCTCCTCCACGCTGCCCACTGTATTTCCCTGCTTGATGCTTACCTTCACGAAGTCCACATGGTGGCCACCATCTTGCTGTGATGGTTGACTCTCACACCATGCGGGAAGAAAAGGGAGCAGCAGGACAAATCAGGGAGACCCAAACCATGGTAGCAACCACAGAACCTCCTTTAGGATGCTGCGGGAGCCCAGGAGCCGTAGAGTAGTGCTAAGTATCGTGACAGATATGTACTCCAATGGTACAGAGCTCTATTTTCCTGCTCCCATCCAATGAGCAAAATCCAAGTGGGATAAGAGATCTGCAATAAAAGAGGTCCACCACCTACAACTGGACTTATCCAAACAGAAGAGGAACAAGCAACTTTGTTAAATGTGTAATGTATTTTACAGTTTCATAAAATGTTCCAGGTTTTATTACAAAAGAAGTTAATTACTCAATATTGCTGTTATATGTTTTTCCTATTTGTGTTGTTGCTGAAAGGTAAAAAGCTTGTCACACTGCATTTTTGTAAACTTTTTTTTTTTTTTTACATTTTTTTATGTGCCAGTACAGACAGAAAGAGGTTCCAAGTGGCTCAAGTGGTTGGATCAGTGTTACATTTTTAATTCTCAATATATTATAAAATATCTAATATAGCAGGAATGTGGAACTGCACTTAAACCCATTTGAAATGTATCCAGGTGCACCAGACCAGTCACCAAGTATTTGATGAGGAAAAATAGACCGTGTAGGTCGAAATGTTGCAGTGGGTTCAATAAATTTGCCTTTTTGTATCCTGAGAATGCCTGGACTTCTCCTATTTTTTTCTCATATATTATAGAATATGCTACATAAAGTGAAAATAAATTGTATGCATTTTATATTATACACAATATGCTACATTTCTTATTTTTTAGGTTTATAGAAGCCATGGAAAACAAGAAAGTGAGTATGAATACAAATAAAATAGAAAATAATATTTAAAAGCACTTTTTATATTTTAAAAATGTATTTAAAGGGACACTCCAGGCACCCAGACCACTTCTGCTCATTGGAGTGGTCTGGGTGCCAACTCCCACTACCCTTAACCCTGCAAGTGTAATTATTGCAGTTTTTCATTAACTGCAATAATTACATTGCAGGGTTAACTCCACCTCTAGTGGCTGTCTATTAGACAGCCACTAGAGGTCACTTCCTGGTTTCTAGCACAGGAAACCTGTGCTAGAGCGTCGCTGGATGTCCTCACGCTGTGTGAGGACCTCCAGCGTTGCTCAAAACCCCATAGGAAAGCATTGAAATTATTTTTCAATGCTTTCCTATGGGGAGACGTAATGCGCATGCGCGGCATTTCCGCGCATGCGCATTAGGTCTCCTCGGCCGGTGGGCGAGATTAGTCTCGCGCAACCGGCCGACGTAATCACAAGGAGGAGCGTCGCGGAGACAGCGCTGAGGGACATCGCCGCTGTCCCAGGTAAGTCACTGAAGGGGTTTTCACCCCTTCAGTAACCGGGGATTGGGGGGTGGGAGAGAGAGGGACCCTCCAGTGCCAGAAAAACGAATCGTTTTTCTGGCACTGGAGTTTCCCTTTAAATAGAATTAGATGTTGGCTATTGCATACTTAATGTGTAAATTTCACTTTTCTGGAAATTACATAACTAAATAAAATACTGAAAATCACCTTTAACTTTCACTGACCTTTTTTTAAATGATGCACTTTTCCAGGGCCGGTGCAAGGATTTTTGCTGCCATAGGCAAACAAAAATTTGCCGCCGCCCCATATGCTCTGCCCACCATGTGACATCACAATGCCCCACCCATATGATCTGCCAAATGAGCTAACGCTGCACATAGTGTGTATTTTTTCTGAAAAGGCAGTGGGTTTACATTAAAAAGCCTGCAGGGACAGGCTATAGACTCCAGAACCACAACATTAAGCTGTAGTGGTTCTGGTGACCATAGTGTCCCTTTAATGTGAGGTAAATTAGAGATTAGTGCCACTAATAATATACTGGACTGCATACTTACCACCAGATGATGACAAGAGGTTAATGATGGGCTCAGGTAGCAGTCTGGCTCCACTGGTCTAGTGTAGAACAGGCTCTCTGGAGGCTGTTTGTAACAGTGCTCACAAAAATCAATGAACATGAAGCAGCTAAACTTTTTGGGGTCCCTTACACAGCTCAAGATCTGGGCCCCCAGGGCCTGATGGTAAGTATGCCTACAAGGCCTGCCCATAAGTCCACCTACAAGGCCCACACATGAGTTTGCTCACAGGGAGTGAAGTGTATGTGTGTAGGGGATATGTCATGTGTTATTGTGTATCGTGTGTGCGTTCCTATGGAATGTAGTGTATAGGAATACCAGTTTGTGAGCGGGATGTAGAGTGTTTGTGTGTAAGGGATCGAAAGCAGTATGTGTTTGTGTGTAAGGAATGCATTGTGTGTGTATGTAAGGGATGCATTGTGGGAATCTGTGTTTGTATTTGTAAGGATGCAAAGTGTATTTCTGTGTATGTTCCTGCTCCCCACTGATCCCTCGCTCGCGCCGTCTGTAGTGAAGCCGGGCGCCGGTATATGACAGACACAGACACATACATTCACAGACACACACATACACTCACAGACACACACACATACCGAAACACACACATACACTCACAGACACACACAGATACACACATACAAACACATACACACACATACATTCACAGACACACACACAGACAAATTATTCATGTTTTTTGAATTTACAAATGTTCACCCAGTCTCCCTACCTGGAGAGCTGGCAGCCCGCCGCTGTCTCCCTGTCAGATGCGGAGAGGGAGCTATGTTCTCCTAGCTCTGCTCCTTCTCGCCGCGTGGACTGTCTACTGATGCTGGGAGCCAGAATATGACGTCATATTCCGGCTTCCGGAATCAGCAAATGGCTCCCTCGCTGCATCTGACAGGGAGACAGGTGCCCGCCGGGAGGAGGGGTCCATCAGGTGGCCATCAAGCCACCACTTGGACCACCCCATGACAGGGAGAACACGGGGGGCAAAAAATGCCGCCTCCTGTGTGCCTGCAGGAGCAACAGGAACGGTGTTCCTGCTGTAAAAAAAGTGCAGGAACGCCGTTGCCCTTGCATTCATGCAGGACTCAAGCCCTGATGTGTGTGCAAGAATGTGTAAGTGTGTGTGTCTGTCTGTGAGTGTGTGTGTGTGTTTGTCAGCAAGTATGTGTGTCTGTCAGTGAGTATGTAGGTGTGTGTGTGTGTCTGTCAGTGTGTCTGTATGTGTGCGTGTGTCTGTGTGTGTGTGTTTGTCAGTGAGTATGTGTGTGTGTTTGTGTGTATCTGTCAGTGTGTGTGTGTCTGTCAGTGTGTCTGTATGTGTGTGTCTGTCAGTGAGTATGTGTGTGTGTGTGTGTGTGTGTCTGTATGTGTGTCTGTCTGTCAGTGAGTATGAGTTTGTGTCTGTCTGTTAGTATGTGTGTATGTGTTTGTGTCTGTCTGTTAGTATGTGTGTATGTGTTTGTGTCTGTCTGTTAGTATGTGTGTATGTGTTTGTGTCTGTCTGTTAGTATGTGTGTATGTGTTTGTGTCTGTCTGTTAGTATGTGTGTATGTGTTTGTGTCTGTCTGTTAGTATGTGTGTGTGTGTGTGTGTGCCTGTCTGTTAGTATGTGTGTGTGCCTGTCTGTTAGTATGTGTGTGTGTCTGTCAGTGAGTATGTTTGTGTGTGTGTGTGTCTGTCAGTGTGTGAGTATGTGTGTGTCTGTGAGTATGTATGTGTGTGTCTGTCTGTCAGTGAATATGTGTGTGTGTCAGTGGGAGGATCAGATTTGGCACAGAGTGGTAGAGGGGGATGCTGTGGTTAAGTAGAGGTGGGGGACTGGGGTTTAGTAGAGGGGGTGCTGTTTCTTTTTTTAAACTGTACTTTTTAAAATAAACCTACGTTTCTATGAAAATTTAAGGTATTTTTATTTTTGCGGCCCACATAAACTTAAACCTTGTTTATGAGGCCCGTGCCAGACTTTGAGTTTGACATGCTTGATGTAGTGGTTCTTTCATGGAATTCAAATAAGTAATTGTATGACTTCTACTCCGCAAAACTAATTTCTCCAGATCTTAGATGACTGGAAGCAACGTGATCGCCTTGTGGGACCCAGGTAAGTGGCAAACTGTGCTAAAAAAGTTTCAAGGATTACACTGGTACAGGGCCTGGCGAAATAACCAAGTTGTGGTGATTATGGTGCTTGCAATGTACCTTAAATCCCATAGTGGATGTTTCAATACAATGCATCTGTGTTGAATGGTATAAACATTAGCAAACAAAAGACAATCATGTATAAAAACAATAAAACATTTAAATCTCATATATGAGAACAATTGATGTGTAGCTCTGGATGCACCTTTAATGAAATGATCTCTTTTAGTATAACAGAGTTAAACCTATCATCACTCCTCGGTTTGCGATATCTTGTAGTGAAAAGTTGCTGAATGAACTTGGTGACCTTGCAGACAAATTTCAGCTGCACATTCAGGTAGGTGGTAGATATCAGATAGCTTTTGGAATAGCACAGTAACAGAACAGAAAATATCCATATTTATTATGGTTTTATATCATACAGTACATTTATTTACTTGCAAACTGATTAATAATTGTAATAGCATGCTTTGAATGGACATGGCAGGTCTTTTTATTACAGTATTTTTAGAAATTGTTAAATAGTTGTGCAAAATGTGCATCTTAAAATATTACAGTATTCTGGGAAACAGTTGAATGTTTTTGGCAGATTAAGCAGAAGATGTGTGGTGAATGAGATGTCAAGACCATTTCACTCCAGCCAGGTGCCAACTTTTCAGAAAACATGGTCCAATGTGTTTCCAATAAAATATAACACTCTCTATAGAGCATCTTCCACAAACTTACAAATGGAGTCCTGGGCTCAGAATCCCACTACTCTTTGGTATCAGCAATGACTATATATTCACCAGCCCAAATACATAGAACAAAACAAACAAAACAGTTACTTGCACACTCTCACAAGCTTGCCAATGGAATCATGGCCAACATCAAAAAGGTTTAGAGAGCATACAGGTCATATAAAATTGAGGAAATTATAGAGATGCGTAACTCTATGGTGGATGCCATTAAATGACCAAATGGCAGCCATGAGTGCTACAGTACAAAAGACAAGACAACTAAAGGTTGCGCCAAAGCTGACTGTAGTACAGCTAATAGTAAGCAAAGTCCAAGATCAAATGGTAAATCTTAAAAGGAAAAAACCTTAAAAGAAAGAGAGAGATACCAAAACAAAGTCCTAAATTATGCCTAATGGTCAGCCAACGGCCAGAATAGGGGAGTATTTTCTGTATGGACCAAATAGAGAGGGCTTCTTTGGATCCGTATGTGAAAAGAGGAGAAGATAATGGTGCAATATGTTTAATACAGACGGTGGATAACAGGAAGATAAGGTCTATAGTAGTCCTACTCACGTGTAGTAGAGCTTAGACCAGCTCTAGTGTGGATGGCATACAGTGGTACAGTCCCTGCCCGTAGCGTACGTAGAGAGGTATTTAGTCTTTTAATCCATATCCAGAAAAGAGAGAGAAATGATGGTGCAATACATATGGGTGTACTCATTGTTGCACAGAAACCGTCACAGTCACAAAGTAGAAAAGGGGTTATGTAACTGGTATCCTTCCTTAGACTTGGACATTATTAGATCAGTGGTCAATGAAGGTTAGCCAGTCTCTATCTCTTTGTAAGTCCGCCTAAACAGGTTTGAAGTGGGAAAGTAACCCCCCAACACCACACACACACACAGAGGCGTATCTAGAAACCACGGGGCCCCGGTGCCCCCCATATGTCTACCCCCCTCCATCCTCTCATATGTCTACCCCTCACCACCCCCCATACCGCATAAATTTGAAAATGGGACGAGGATGTTAGAAAGTCTTTTAACATTTAGCATTAGCATTTGGCATTAGGAGGGGTCTCCATGTGTGCAAATCATTTAGAAATAAATTGATTCACAGTTGTTATTTCACCCTGGCATGCCTCCACAATATATAGCCAGATTTAAAGCTCCACTGGTACTATCTATCATATATGGCGGACATTACCAAGTTTACAATCATGCTTGCAAGAAGAGATAAACAATTTTATCAGAAATGCTTCCACTCATTACTCAGACTCTACCCATTGGAACACTACTTAACCCCTTAAGGACCAAACTTCTGGAATAAAAGGGAATCATGACATGTCACACATGTCATGTGTCCTTAAGGGGTTAAGCATGTTTTATTGTGGCACAGCTGTACATTGCCAGAGATTAGAATGTGGTAAACGCCCCTTCCCATCTAGAGATTATTGATTGGGTAATTCAGGATTATTATGGGATACTATTACAGAATTGTATTAGCTCCAAGTCTAACTCTGCTTATATACACAATTGGAATGCTTATATAAGCACTTAATTACCCAACTGCTTATTTCCTATAGTAAATGTACTTTTTTTTTTTTATATATATATTCCTTATTGCAATTATACAACATAAAGTCTTGGCAGGCATGCTGACTGGGCAACATGATACTTTGTTTTACCACATTACTGTGATCATGCTTGGTTCAAATATAATTGTATCATGTTTCTTTTTCTGTTTACATTTACTTCCATAATGTAGTTCGTCCCCTATAATATGGGTTTTTGTAAAATGTAATATTTGACCAATGGTATTTTCACAAGTTTTACTGTGTGAACTATGAATGCAAGATTGTACCTTTAAAACTATTGGAACTATCCTTTTTTTCTTCTGCAGCTGTTTCTTGCTTTGATATTGAAAAACAACATTTAAGTTGCAGAAGAAATTACAGAGTTTGAGTTATTTTTTACGCTTTAGGCATTAAATGTTAATGTCTCTTCATGCCTCATGATTTTATTACTCAAACTGGCTTCCTGATTTCCAACTGCCTAATCAGATGCCGCTATTCAGACATTGCCAGGAGATTACTTTGCATAGAAAAATTTTGGACATGTGAGCCAAAACACCAAATATTGAAGCCCATTTGTAAAGTAATGTCTTTCACTCTTTACATATAAAACGTATATATTTTTCTTCTTTTTCTCAGAGCCATATAAGTGAGTCAACTGATGAAATTGCAGAAGTAATGAGGTTGTTTCCTGGTTACAATAGCTATACAGAGGTATACGACAGAAACAAATTACTGACAAGCAAGGTAAGGCGTGTATTAAGGAATGTATTCATTTATTCACTTCTCTAGAAATTACATACATGAAAAAATATTGAAAATCACCTATAAGGTGTGTTAATCTTTTTTTCTCTCTTTCTTCAAATTATCCTCCATTTTCTTTCAATATATATTAAATATTTAGAAACTCATAAATCAATTTTTTTCTGTTTCTTCCCCTCTGCCAAGTGTATTATACCAATGATTCACAGAAAGCCAAGATGTGTGGATGACAATTTTAATTTCAGCAAGGTACACTAAAGTCACCAAAACAACTTTAGCTTAATAAAAGCAGTTTTGGTGTGTGGATCATGCCCCTGCCGTCTCGCTGCTCAATTCTCTGCCATTTAGAAGTAAAATTATTTTGTTTATACAGTACTCGTTTCACCTTCCTGTATGTGACTTACACAGCCTTCTAAACACTGTAAAGTGACATCTAATGTTTACCCTTCCTTTATTGTACAGTCTGTTTAATTTAGAATTTGTTATCACATGCACTGTTATTAGCTTGCTAGACCTTGCAGGAGCCTCCTGTATATTCTATTTTACAGAGCAGTAGATAAAAACTTCTAAAGCAAATTAACATCTAATTGAAAATGAAACTATTTTGTTTTCATACAGGCTGTGTCAGTTGTAGCCAGGGAAGGTCTGTCATGGACAGAAACATAAATGGCGAATTGAACAGTTGTCAGCGGCATGATTGATGCACAATAACTGCTTCATTAAGCATGTTTTGGTGACTATAGTGTTCCTTTAAATCTATGAATGTGTTGGCAATACGCCAGATGTATATATTAAAATATAAAGTTGTGTAATGGTCACTTCCTCATACTCATAGAAAGGATGATGTAACTGTAAAGCCCCCATCCCAAAAAAGGTATTTTATGCACTCCTTCAATTTGTAGAGTTTCTGTGCATACTACAAGTTGTGGAATCTAAAAAGAAAAAAAATATATATATTTTTTTTAGGAAGTGTGTAGGGAGGCAGTGTGAGTCTCAGCCAGGGTAGGTGTGGCTATGGTATAAACTTGGTGATTTAATTCCTATTACTGAGCTACTTGGTGTAATGTAATCTGTAATATATACACCAAAACCGATTTGTTAAGATAGATGTTTTGGTGCTTAGATTGTCCCTTTGACTAGTAAGGCATTCCAATATGGCACATGTACAGGCAGAGGATAGATGAAGATCAAATCATCAGCCTTATGTAAAGCTTAATAATTTATCAACATCATATGCCCTCTGCCTATACACACTATCAAGGTGTATTTATTAAAGTGATAATTAAAAATGTATTTCAAATTTAAGTTCAAAATACCCAAACTGGAAAACTCTCAGCTATGCTTTCACTAAATGTGAAAATTCCCTTATTTACTAAATAACCCTGTATATCATTTGAATGTGCTACTTCATTATCAAATTGGTATTTTAAGGAGCTATTTTGAAGTGTGTCTAAATCCATTGGTTCTGTTAATACAGTGTTTAGGTACTTTGTACCGGCTTGCAAACTCTTTATATGTAAATTACAGCTTTTTTTGTGATATGTAGACAGTGATGGCACATGGTTGTCATCTGACTGATGAAGAGCTCAGTATCTTTAGAAGAAAAGGAGCTGCAATATCCCATTGTCCCAATTCAAATATTTCGTAAGTTTTTTTTTTTTTTTTTTTTTTAAATTGTATTAGATTGTTGGTACCGTGGTTGTCTCTTTATTAAAAAAATAGATGCTGTATTAAAAAAAAAAAATAATAACATAATGTATTGGTGTAGACATACCTGTGGAAAGAGCTTGACTTCCATTATGACCTAAATCACAATGTGGAAACAATTAAATAGAATAAATAGTGCAGAGGTGACAAGAAACATCCAAACTTGAATAATACATCAAGATATATTACTCAAGTTAACTGTAAGAAATTATTTTCTCAACCAGGGTTTGGTCTGCTTTTGGCCACAGAGATGGGGAAACAAGACGGAAAAAACAGTAACCTGAACTGTAATTCTACTGAAATTGCTAAAAGTAAAATATTAGGCACACTAACCCATGCTCCCAGTGGTGTATCCTGGTTTTGTGCTGCACTAGGCATGACAAAACTCAGGCGCCCCTGTAACCCACCGCGCTACCCCACCCTTCCCCCCTGCCCTGCCTTCTAAATACACACACACACATTCACTGACAGACATGCATACACTAGCTAACCGACATGCATACACTAGCTTACAGACATACACACTCACTAGCAGACACACACATTCACTAACAGACATGCACACACACATAGTAACACACTCCCTAACAGACAGACACACACACTCAAACACACTAACAGACACACACACACACTAACAGACACACACTCACTAACAGACACATACACACACTAACAGACAAAAACACACACTCACTTATAGACACACACTCACTAGCAGACACACTAACACACACACACACACACTAACACACACACTCACTTTTTTTTTTTATTCAACCCCCACCCAGCCTCCTTACCTTTGGGAATGCTGGGGGGGTTCTCCCTTTCCCTGGGGTCCAGTGGCTGCTGGGCGGGCGGTGCTGGCGAGGGAGCACTGATTAGTGAGCTCTCTGCTCAGCTCCTTCGCGTGCCGCAGAGTGGGGCTGGGAGCCGGACTATGACGTCATATTCCGGCTCCCGGCATCACTCCGTGGCGCGCGAGGAAGCTGAGCAGAGAGCTCAAGGGAAAGTCACTATTTTCTTTTCTAATGTCCCTCTTTTCCATATTCTTGGTGTGCCTGCGTGTATCACAGAGCTACACAGCAATAAAGCAATAATACTCACTTTCCTGTAAACTACAGTGAAAGTGTTTAGAAATCAGTCTGTGTAAATAAGATACATTTTGCTTGTACTAAATATTACTTGCATACATTTTTGTTAGTAAGTCATCTCAGCCTTGCCCATGCCTACACCCCTGCTAACACCCCTAAAATTAACGTGTCACTCTTTCTCCATTTGAAATGGGGGGAGGTTTACACTAAGCAACCTACAAAACATCTTAAAAATATTTGATGAAGCATCCAGTTCCACAAGTTTATTTTTGTACAGGCATCCTTTAGTAATACACATCAAAAATTTTTTACTTTATTTTCTCATTCCGCAGCCTATTTGCCTACTTTCCTTGCATAACAGAGCACACAATCCAATATGTAAATCAAGGAGAAATCTTTAGTGAGGTTCAATTCTGCACTAGATTGTTATAGTTTAGTTTTGCATACCATATAATATCTTTATTTATTTAGGTTGTGCAGTGGTCATCTGGATGTACAAAATGTTTTAAAACAGAAGGTTAAAGTGGGGCTCGGAACAGGTGAGTTTAAAAAGAAAATGCAACAAATCTCGATTATTGAGTTTATTGAGACAGTAACATGTCAGAAAGAACTGTGACAAAAACTATGAAGCTATAATGTGTTCTACACATCCTTTTTGTCTTATCATGTTGTATGTTATGGGTACTGCATAGTGTGCTGTGGTACACTGGTATGCCTTAGGTCACTTCAAAGTGTGCTGTGATAAAAATGACTTTTGGGTTGAAAATATGTTGAAAGCAGTTTTTAAATGTTATTTTAATACGTCTGGCAAATAATTAAAATTAATAAGTCACTTTGGCTGCAGTTATGCATATCTTACTAGTAAAGCTTCAAGTAAATGTGATATTTCTAATTTGCTCATGTAGGTAAAAAAGTAGAATAAAGTAGGTTTGCCTTGGAAAACTTCCTCTCACATAAGTGTGCCTTGGCACAAAAAAGGTTTGGGACTCATATTATTTCCAGTACTTTCAATTTTCTGCATACCACTCTTCTCACTGAAATCGGTCAATGCAAAGCTCAGCCTGGCGTTGATCTAACAGTGATCATGATCAGCTCATAAGGAGTAACTCTCACTCTAAGCCGAACCCTAAATCATCCCAATCCTAACCCTTACCTTGTACTTCACTAACCATATAATTTCTCTCTAACAACTCAACTTTCAACCTTAACTGCGCTGATTCATGCAAGTCTCGCAAGTTCCTTGTCAGATGATAGCAATGGCCATATGAGCCAACCTTGATCAGTGTTAATCTGAGTTTACACAGTGACTGTTGCAGGAGCCAACAGACATGTAATACGCAGCTGTTGCTTTAGGAAGTCTGAGAGGGTTAAAAGATACTTTGCAATTAAATTTAATAAATAGACATTTAAGGTACCTGGCGAACAAACCTATATACTCCTAGCAGCATTGTAACTGTTAGAAAAAAAATGTGGCTAGAAGTACAGAGAGAAATATGCATAGTAGTGTAGTCATAGACTGATCAGTCACAACATTAAAAGGGAATAAAACCAGGACAATGAGTAAGCGCTAAATAACACAGATTAGCAGCAACCCTATAAGGGAATCCCTCAAGAACCCTTAAAATAAAACACAAGAGAGTAAAAATACAGGAAAGGGCTGCGCTTGGATAAAACTTTAAATAATACGAAAAGTCCGGATAAAATCAATGAATAAAAGGAAAGAGTCTTATCTGGCAATGTCCATTGAAATCGTATTGTGTGATGGTACTTGGTCTGAAACAGCAGTCTTGCTTAATATCTTCCTTATGGGACGTCTCATATGCAAGAGATAAGAACAAATACAGAGCCAAAATAGTGTAGTATATCTTAAAAAAGAGGAATTAAAATGTAAAACTTGATTGCAAACTCACATTTGAAAGAGCTAGAACCAGCTCTGGTGTAGAGGGCGTACAGCGGTTTAGATCCCCGCATGTAGGACAAAAATTAGGATGGCTTTCCTTCACGTACTTCCTCCTTCCGTAGTGTGAAAGACACTCAAATGAAAAGAGACAGCCAATAGTGTTCTCTGCATAAAACTTTAAATGAAATATATAATAGTAAAAGTGGATACTCACAAGACAGGAACAGATCAACTGCTCCTTATAGTTCGCGTTGGTGGTATAATCCCCACCTAGGATTACTTGGAGTCCAGCGGGTAAAAAGGAATGATGCCAGGTAGCAATAATAAATATATGTGTATAAAAAGATAGATGGTACAATAAAAAGTTACCAAATATACTTTCATATTTAAAATTTACACAATATAAAAACCATAAACGCGTTTCGCCAATCGGCGTTATCAATATGGGTAAAGAACCTGATACCTGGCAGTGGATCCTTTAAATAGCATATACAAAATTCTATTTTAATTCAAAGTAAAATCGAAAAGGTCGAAATCGAAACAAAACATATAAAAATTAAAAAATACATCAGAGATAAAACAGATTATTCTCATATAAGTCAGAACCTACCATCTAAATAAGAAATATACCTCTCAATACCCTGTTCAAAAAAGTAATTTTACGAAAACCAACACCTATCGTGAACAAAAATTCTATGAAAACCCAGAGAGGCAACATTTATATTCTCGAACCAGGTGAGGTGGAGGGTGGCCTTGACTTCTTTTGAGTTAGCAAAGTCTCGCATTTGGAGTCTCGTATTAGCGAAAGAAGTCTGGTTGTTAGGGGGGATTGTTCCCTGAGCTGGTCGTAGGTGACTATTTGGTCGTTTTTGTATAGATGGCAGTATCTATGGATACCTGCTCTCTCGAGGCCACTAAAGTCACCTGCTGTCATTCCTGGTGGGAAGGATCTGTTCCGAAGTACAGGGGACATTGGGGAGGGGAACCTGCTTAAAGAGTGTCACGATTCCGGGGAACCCAACACGCTAACACACACACAGACACACACACAGAAAGTGTGCAGTACCGGTCCTTAGAGTGGCCGGGCTAAGCACACACAGAATAGTCAGGAGACAAGCCGAGTAAGGGGAACCAGAAAACAGAATAACGAGAAACAAGCCGAGGTCAAAGGGTAGGAGAAAGTCACAAAGTCAGTATTACAAGCCAGAGAGTACGTAACCAGAAAGCACACGTTCACAATCAATACTATGAAGCAAAGACCACAACAGGGCACAGAAAGACAGGAAAGGTAAGTATTTAAATCCTAGCCTGAATCCTGATTGGCTAACCACCAATCAGTATTAACAAACACACGTGGGGGATATCTATACCCCCCACTGTGTTTGTTGCACTGTAGCTTTAACGCCGGGTCACGTGAGTGACCCCGGCGCTTAGATAATAGTGCCGGCTCCCAGCGTGCAGCGTTAGACATGCTGCCGCTGGGAGGAGGAGAGGAGGACGCGAGCGGTGTGTCAAGAGGAGAGGACGCCGCTCGCTTATCGGTAAGGGGAGAGGGGACCGCGCCTGACATAACCCCCCCCTCGAAGACTGCCCAGAGGGCGGGAAGCCGAAGGCTTCAAAGGAAACCGCGCATGAAAGGAGCGGATCAAGGAGGGGGCGTTCAAGTCAGAGACAGAAACCCACGACCGCTCCTCCGGGCCGTAACCCTTCCAATCAACCAGATACTGCAACCGACCTCGAGAGAAACGAGAATCAAGGAGAGCAGCCACCTCATATACGTCACTAGAGACTGCGCGAAGGGTATCGGAATGCCTGAGAGACCCAGAGAACCGATTACAGAGCAAGGGCTTCAAAAGGGAGGTGTGAAAGGTGTTAGGTATGCGCATGGAAGGGGGTAAGGGGGGAGTAGGATACAGGATTCACCCTACGCAACACCTTATAGGGACCAAGGAACTTGGGAGCGAACTTCATCGAGGGAACCCTAAGGCGGAGATTCCTAGAGGACAACCAAACCCTATCACCCGGAGCATAAGAAGGAGCCGCACATCTGCGACGATCAGCAAATCTCTCTTGAGTAGCAGCAGCACGACAAAGAGCAGCATGGACCTGATCCCACATCTTCCGTAAGGAGGCGAGGTGCTCGTCCAAAGCGGGCATTCCCTTGTCGGAGAACACACCGGGAAGGACAGCGGGTTGGAACCCATAAGCCACCATAAAAGGACTTACGCCAGTAGAAGAATGAGACAGTGTTTCTGGCAAACTCAGCCCAGGGAAGGAGATGGGACCAGTTGTCCTGGTGTGCATTCGTGAAACAGCGTAAATACAACTCTACAGACTGATTTGCTCGTTCGGCAGCTCCATTAGATTGCGGATGATAGGAGGAAGTAAATGATAAGGAGACCCCCATCTCAGCACAAAAGCCTCTCCAAAACCTAGAGACAAACTGAGGGCCCCTGTCAGATACGATATCTTGTGGTATACCATGCAAGCGGAACACTTCTTTGGCAAACACCTGAGCCAACTGAACCGCAGAAGGTAGCTTCTTAAGCGGAATGAAGTGCGCCATTTTGGAGAACCTATCCGTTACAGTCAAAATTACTGTCTGCCCATCAGATGAAGGAAGATCCACAATAAAGTCCATGGATAAGTGTGTCCACGGTTTCTTGGGTACAGATAGGGGCATAAGGAGTCCCAGGGGTTTAACATTAGGGGACTTACACTGTGTACAGACACGGCAAGCCTGCACGTAATCTACCACGTCTTTTTTGAGTGAGGGCCACCAAAACTGTTGGAAAAGACCCTTGTAAGTCTTGGTAACCCCTGGATGACCAGCCGTTTTGGCTGTGTGAAATAAAGTTAACAACTTCTTTCTGTCTTTTACTTTCACGTACAGCTTACCAGTAGGAGTCTCAAAGGGTGCTTGGGATTGGTATGACTTGATACCATCAAGAAAAAGAGACGAGATAACCAAACGGGTAGTAGCTATTATTTTAGTTGTGGGTACAATGGGCTCAGGAGTGGAGGTAATAGAATCTACAGGTTCGTACTGGCGGGAGATGGCATCAGCCTTGACATTTCGATAACCAGGCCTGTATGTGATTATGTACTGAAAACGTGAGAGAAATAAAGACCATCTAGCCTGACGAGAGGATAACCTCTTAGCATCTGCGATATAGGATAGATTTTTATGATCGGTTATAACCAGAATCTTGTGTCTAGCTCCCTCTAACAAGTACCTCCATTCTTTAAATGCCATCACTATAGCTAATAATTCCCTGTTCCCAACGTCGTAATTCTTTTCAGACTCTGACAAGCGTTTTGAAAAGTAACCACAGGGAAGGAGGGGTTCGTCATACGATTGTCTTTGTGACAACACTGCTCCTATACCTGATTCAGAGGCGTCTACTTCCAGTACAAAGGGAAGGGAAGGATCAGGATGGTGTAACACAGGGGCAGTGGCAAATGCCTTTTTTAGAGTCTCGAAGGCCACAATAGCATTAGGATTCCAAACCCTGGGGTGTAAACCCTTTTTTGTCAGTTTAGTGATAGGGGAAATAATGGATGAGAAGTTTTTAACAAACTTTCTATAATAATTGGCAAACCCTATAAATCGCTGTATTGCCTTAAGTCCTTGGGGAAGGGGCCAGGACAGTATAGCTTCCAATTTTGAAGGATCCATGCTGAATCCTTGTTCAGAAATAACATAACCCAGGAATTGTACAGAAGTTTGGTCGAATAAGCATTTCTCTAATTTACAATAAAGACCGTTCTGCAACAACCTTTTAAGCACCATCCTAACATGAGTATGATGTGTCTCCAAATCTGGAGAATATACCAGTATGTCATCAAGGTAGACTACGGCACAGACATGCAGTAGGTCTCTAAGGACATCGTTTATGAGATCCTGAAATACGGCAGGAGCATTACACAATCCAAAAGGCATGACTAGATACTCGTAATGCCCACTGCGTGTATTGAACGCCGTTTTCCATTCATCGTTCTCTTTGATACGAACAAGGTTATAAGCCCCCCTGAGGTCTAGTTTTGTAAAATATTTAGAACCTTTGACACGATCAAACAACTCCGTAATGAGAGGGATCGGATAGGCATTTTTAATCGTTATATTGTTTAGTGCTCTGTAATCTATACACGGTCTCAAATCACCCTCCTTTTTCGCCACAAAAAAGAAACCAGCACCAGCCGGAGAGGAGGACCTTCTAATAAAACCTTTAGTTAAGGCCTCCCGTATGTACTCCTCCATGACCTGGTTCTCCTTCTCAGAAAGAGGGTAGACCTTACCCCTAGGAGGCATAGTACCCGGTAATAGGTTAATGGCACAGTCATACTCACGGTGTGGAGGTAACTTATCTGCCTCCCTTTTTTCGAAAACCAATGCAAGGTCTGCATATACAGAAGGGACAGGAACAGAAAGTGGTTTAGCTGTGGGCACGTTGAGTAAACAAACGGGACGTACCTGGGCCATACAGTCTCGTTGACAAGATTCCCCCCAGGAGAGTATATCTAAACAACCCCAATCAAGTACTGGGTTGTGTTTAACTAACCAGGGAAAACCCAGAACGATGGTAGCAGTAGGGGAGTCAATTATTTGGAAGGTTAATCGTTCCTTGTGTAAAGCACCCACAGACATAACTATATCTTGGGTTTCATGGGTCACCAGAGGTTTCTCAAGTGGTCTACCATCTATGGCCTCAACGGCCAAGGGTGTGGCCTTTCGGATCAAAGTCAGGGCTGCGGTTTTGGCAAAGTTCTCATCCATAAGGTTGTCTGCCGCACCTGAATCGATCAAGGCTTTGGTTGTTATAGTGGTTTTATTGACCAAAAGAGAAACCGTAATAAACGGTCTGGAGATGGACACATGAGGGGACAAGGTCATAACACCCGAGGCCGACCCCTCTCTGGGCCTTAGGTGCTGTAGTTTCCCTGTAACTTAGGGCAGGTATTACAGTGGTGCCCCCTCTTACCACAATAAAGACATAACCCCTCCCTTCTACGATACGTTCTTTCAGCCTCAGTTAACCCTGTAGCACCCAATTGCATGGGTTCGGGGGATGATTGTCTAGGAGCGGGTAATGCTAGTAATGCAGTACTGGGTAGAGCAGGTAACACCCGTGTATCCAGCCGTCTTTGAGTACGCCTCTCTCTAATACGGTTATCAATAAGGATTACATAGTCTATGACATCATCCAGAAGAACAGGCAGTTCCCTGGATGCTATTTCATCCAGTATGTAAGCGGCCAAACCCTCCTGAAAGGCTGTTACGAGGGCGTCATTATTCCAAACTACTTCAGCTGCTAGAGTGCGGAATTCGATAGTATAATCCGCTACAGATCTGTTACCCTGTCGAACCCTAAGCAGAGCTTTGCCAGCAGAGGCAACCCTACCGGGTTGATCAAACGTGCGTTTGAATGCTGACAAAAAATCTGCAAAGGACATAGGAGACATATTTTCCCACATGGGGTTTGCCCATGCTAAAGCTCTCCCAGACAGGTGGTTTATCAAAAAGGCAATTTTGGACCTGTCGGTGGGATAGAAACGTGGATTCATCACCAAATGGATGTCAATTTGATTGAGGAAACCACGACACAAAGCTGGGTCACAACTATAGCGCTGTGGCGGTGTCATATGGAGTACATGAGCAGGAACGGGTACTGGAGTGGTAATGGGTTCGGGCACAGCAGCAACCGCCTCCTGGATGGCAGGCTGCAGGTGTGCAGTACGAGCCAGTATGGTCTGCAAAGCTTGAGCAAACTGATCCATACGGTGGTCCAAGCCATCCATTCTAGCCTCCCGATTAACTAGGAGCAGTGGTATGTCAGCAGGTTCCATTATGGCCCTGTTGTAATGTCACGATTCCGGGGAACCCAACACGCCAACACACACACAGACACACACACAGAAAGTGTGCAGTACCGGTCCTTAGAGTGGCCGGGCTAAGCACACACAGAATAGTCAGGAGACAAGCCGAGTAAGGGGAACCAGAAAACAGAATAACGAGAAACAAGCCGAGGTCAAAGGGTAGGAGAAAGTCACAAAGTCAGTATAACAAGCCAGAGAGTACGTAACCAGAAAGCACACGTTCATAATCAATACTATGAAGCAAAGACCACAACAGGGCACAGAAAGACAGGAAAGGTAAGTATTTAAATCCTAGCCTGAATCCTGATTGGCTAACCACCAATCAGTATTAACAAACACACGTGGGGGATATCTATACCCCCCACTGTGTTTGTTGCACTGTAGCTTTAACGCCGGGTCACGTGAGTGACCCCGGCCCTTAGATAATAGTGCCGGCTCCCAGCGTGCAGCGTTAGACATGCTGCCGCTGGGAGGAGGAGAGGAGGACGCGAGCGGCGTGTCAAGAGGAGAGGACGCCGCTCGCTTATCGGTAAGGGGAGAGGGGACCGCGGGCGGCGACGGACCGAGGGTGAGTGCTGCGAGAGGATTGCAGCCTCCCCTCACTGCCGCCCGCGGAGCCCTGACAAAGAGTACTTGGTTGCTATTTGGTCCCAGATTCTTAGGGAGTTTGTTATTGCCGGGCAGTAGTGTTGTCGCGAACCCGAAATTTTCGGTTCGCGAACGGCGAACGCGAACTTCCGCAAATGTTCGCGAACCGCGCGAACCGCCATTGACTTCAATGGGCAGGCGAATTTTAAAACCAACAGGGACTCTTTCTGGAAAAGTTGTTTCAAGGGGACTAACACCTGGACTGTGGCATGCCGGAGGGGGATCCATGGCAAAACTCCCATGGAAAATTGCACAGTTGATGCAGAGTCTGCTTTTAATCCATAAAGGGCAGAAATCACCTAGCATTGACACCTGTCCTCAAAGCCCTGCCCTGATACACACTGACACAGAGCAGAATAGAGACTGTTCCCCATCCTCAGAGACCATGATACACACTGACACAGAGCAGAATATAGACTGTTACCCCTACATAGGGTCACTTGGCAGATATGGCGGGGTCGTGGGAGGGGGAGGATGACTTTCACCTCTTCCCCTGTTACATTCCCGTTGTGCTGTGACATCACCCTTATACGCTGTGTAAAGCATACTATTTAATTTGATCAGCATGGCCACTTGAGTTTTTATAGTTTTCACGCTGCTTGTAGTTTATATATGGTTCACAAAAATCAAACAAACGATAAAGTAAACGTGTAAGGATTCAGAATATTCTTTCAAACCCTTACACATTGTGTGTACGTATTTTTTGTCTTAGGTTTGTGGCTTTAACCCCTTAAGGACACATGACATGTCTGACATGTCATTATTCCCTTTTATTCCAGTAGTTTGGTCCTTAAGTGGTTAAAGAGGTTTACGTTGTTTCTATGATGTGCATAACATGTTCTTGTAAATGTTTGTTAAATTTTTCCTGGAATTTTAATTTTTCAATCTGAATAAAGATAGTCAAATCCCTGATACACACTGACACAGAGCAGAATAGGGACTGTTCCCCCTACATAGGGTCACTTGGCAGATATGGATTGACACCTATCCTAATGATCCCTGATACACACTGACACAGAGCAGAATAGAGACTGTTCCCCCTACATAGGGTCACTTGGCAGATATGGATTGACACCTGTCCTCAAAACCCCTGATACACACTGACACAGAGCAGAATAGGGACTGTTCCCCCTACATAGGGTCACTTGGCAGATATGGATTGACACCTGTCCTCAAAACCCCTGATACACACTGACACAGAGCAGAATAGGGACTGTTCCTCCTACATAGGGTCACTTGGCAGATATGGATTGACACCTATCCTAATGATCCCTTATACACACTGACACAGAGCAGAATAGAGACTGTTCCCCCTACATAGGGTCACTTGGCAGATATGGATTGACACCTGTCCTCAAAACCCCTGATACACACTGACACAGAGCAGAATAGGGACTGTTCCCCCTACATAGGGTCACTTGGCAGATATGGATTGACACCTGTCCTCAAAACCCCTGATACACACTGACACAGAGCAGAATAGGGACTGTTCCTCCTACATAGGGTCACTTGGCAGATATGGATTGACACCTGTCCTCAAAACCCCTGATACACACTGACACAGAGCAGAATAGGGACTGTTCCCCCTACATAGGGTCACTTGGCAGATATGGATTGACACCTGTCCTCAAAACCCCTGATACACACTGACACAGAGCAGAATAGGGACTGTTCCCCCTACATAGGGTCACTTGGCAGATATGGATTGACACCTGTCCTCAAAACCCCTGATACACACTGACACAGAGCAGAATAGAGACTGTTCCCCGTCCACAGAGACCATGATACACACTGACACAGAGCAGAATAGAGACTGTTCCCCGTCCACAGAGACCATGATACACACTGACACAGAGCAGAATAGAGACTGTTCCCCGTCCACAGAGTCCATGATACACACTGACACAGAGCAGAATAGAGACTGTTCCCCGTCCACAGAGACCATGATACACACTGTCAAAGAGCAGAATAGAGACTGTTACCCGTCCACAGAGACCATGATACACACTGACACAGAGCAGAATAGAGACTGTTACCCGTCCACAGAGACCATGATACACACTGACACAGAGCAGAATAGAGACTGTTCCCCGTCCACAGAGTCCATGATACACACTGACACAGAGCAGAATAGAGACTGTTCCCCGTCCACAGAGACCATGATACACACTGACACAGAGCAGAATAGAGACTGTTCCCCGTCCACAGAGACCATGATACACACTGACACAGAGCAGAATAGAGACTGTTCCCCGTCCACAGAGACCATGATACACACTGACACAGAGCAGAATAGGGACTGTTACCCCTACATAGGGTCACTTGGCAGGTATGGATTGACACCTGTCCTCAAAGCCCATGATACACACTGGGGGGAGCTACTGTCCTCCCCAAACCCTGCGCGGTGGGTGGGGGCCATAAATCACAATGGGGGGACCTACTGTCCTCCCCCCTCGGCCCCCACCCCTGCGCGGTGGGTGGGGGCCATAAATCACAATGGGGGGGCCTACTTTCCTCCCCCCCGACCCCCATCCCTGCGCGGTGGGTGGGGGGCATAAATCACAATGGGACGGACCTACTGATAGGAGTGGAGTATTGTTCATATCAGTTTAATACCTTCCGCGTCTCCTATCAGAGGACATGTATATGGCAGCCATTTTAGGAACCGCACACCTGGGACCCGAGCAAGGTCACCTCTTTCAACAGGCGACATGATTGTGCCCTGTAAAACTATCCTGGATATTCTCTACAATTTCTATGGATATGGCATTGATTTATGTAACAGGGAGATGGAAGAAGATGCTTGGTCGGTCCTCTTACTTGAAATTTGGGGCACTGCGCGGGCAAGCTAATGTGCCACCAGATAGGAGTGGTGAGTTTAGTATTGTTCATATCAGTTTAATACCTTCTGCGTCTCCTATCAGAGGACATGTATATGGCAGCCATTTTAGGAACCGCACACCTGGGACCCAAGCAAGGTCACCTCTTTCAACAGGCGACATGATTTGGCCCTGTAAAACTATCCTGGATATTCTCTACAATTTCTATGGATATGGAATTGATTTATGTAACAGGGAGATGGAAGAAGATGCTTGGTCGGTCCTCTTACTTGAAATTTGGGGCACTGCGCGGGCAAGCTAATGTGCCACCAGATAGGAGTGGTGAGTTTAGTATTGTTCATGTCAGTTTAATACCTTCCGCGTCTCCTATCAGTGGACGTGTAAATGGCAGAGATTTTTAATTGTTGAATCACCTCCCCTTTTTAGGCCAAGGTGGGAAGATGCTTAGACCACTGGTATATTGGTGCCATCTTGGAGGATTTTTTTTTGTTTGGTTTTTGAAGCCACAGTGCTGCACCAGTGAGCCTAAAAATTAGGCATGTATACATGCCTGAAAAATTTGGTATTGTTGCAGCCGCTGCTGTAGCAGAGGCCAGAAAAATTGATGTTTGTTTCTGTCAGGATCGGGACAGGGATCCAACACGCAGAGTACAAAGAGTGGAAAGGTACGTATACCGGGCCTTAGAATGGCCGGACTAACGTACCGAGAGTAAAGAATAGTCAGAGACAAGCCGAGGTCGAGGGAACGAGAAGACAGATAAGCGAGAGACAAACCGGGTCAAGGGATAACAGAGAAACAGGGTAGTACAACGAGCCGAGTCAAAACCAAAAGAGCAAACTAGAATACCAGAGCACTGAGTGACTAGACAAGCTAGAACCACGACAGGGCAATGAGCTGAAGTAAGGAGTAAGCTTAAATACCCTGGCTCTGGATGGAAATCACGCCTCTGACAAGTACCGATTGGATATCGGACACTTGAGTGACAGATTGCTCGTGCTAGCGTCATGACGTCACGTATTGAGCGTCCTGCTAGAAAAGGACGTGGATTCCTCGCGGCCGGTGTTTAAGTGACTGGATGAACCGCGAGGAACGGAGGAAACAGCTCGCCTGGACGGATACACCACCAAGTCTCTACCTCCCTTAGAGGTAGAGGCCTCAGGTACCCTGACAGTACCCCCCCTCTCAGATACGCCCACCGGGCGGAATGAACCGGGGCGAGATGGGAAGCGGAGGTGAAATGCTCTGCGAAGGCGAGAAGCATGGACGTCCTCCTGAGGTACCCAACTCCTCTCCTCAGGACCATATCCCCTCCAGTTGACCAGATATTGCAATTTTCCCCTTGAAATTCTGGAGTCAATGATGGAGCTGACCTCGTACTCCTCCCGACCCTCCACCTGAACAGGACGAGGCGAGGGGACCTTAGAGGAGAATTTGTTGCAAATGAGGGGTTTCAACAAGGAGACATGAAAAGAGTTAGGAATGCGTAAGGCAGGTGGCAGAGCAAGGCGATACGCAACCGGATTGATACGAGTGAGAACCCTGTAAGGACCTATGTAGCGAGGAGCAAATTTCATGGACGGAACTTTTAGGCGAATATTCTTAGTACTCAACCATACCCTATCCCCAGGAACAAAAACAGGAGCCGCTCTTCTATGTTTGTCAGCGTGTTTCTTGAACAGCGAGGAACTATGTAATAGAATTTGTCGAGTCTGATCCCATAATTTCTTCAGGTTGGCGACATGATCATCAACCGACGGTATCCCCTGAGAAGAGGAAACCGAAGGAAAAATCGAAGGATGAAAGCCATAGTTCATGAAGAAAGGGCTAGAGCGAGTTGAATCGCAAACAAGGTTATTGTGTGCGAACTCCGCCCAAGGAATCAGACCGACCCAATCGTCCTGGTGTTCGGAAACAAAGCAACGCAGATACTGTTCGATCTTTTGATTAGTACGTTCAGCAGCTCCGTTAGACTGAGGGTGATAGGCAGAGGAAAAGTTCAATTTGATGCCCATTTGAGAACAAAAGGATCTCCAGAAACGTGAGACAAATTGAGAACCTCTATCAGAAACAATCTCTGAAGGAATCCCATGTAGGCGAAAAACTTCTCTCGCAAAAATCTCCGCCAATTCAGGAGAAGTCGGAAGTTTAGGTAATGGCACGAAATGGGCCATCTTAGTAAATCTATCCACCACCGTGAGAATAACAGTCTGTCTTTTGGAAGCAGGCAAATCAACGATAAAGTCAATGGACAAACAGGACCAAGGTTTCTCAGGAATGTCCAAGGGGTGTAACAGGCCACATGGGGATGCATGAGGTAGTTTAGTCTTGGCACAAGTCTCACAAGCTGCGACGAACTCCTCAATATCCTTACGAAGTGAAGGCCACCAGAAATCCTTGGATATCAGAGAGTACGTCTTGCGAATACCAGGATGACCAGCTATTTTACTTTCATGAAAACATTGTAAGAGCTCCAGTTGAAGTTCAGGAGGAACAAAGTTTCTTCCCTCAGGAGTGTTTCCGGGAGCTAGATGTTGTGACTTCAAGATCTGGTCAAGTAGCGGGGAATGAATTTTGAGACTGGTATTAGCAATAATATTGCATTTGGGTACAATGGAAGACAAAAGTGGTTCAACTGAAGCAGAGGGTTCATATTGGCGAGATAGCGCATCGGCTTTAGAATTCTTTGACCCAGGTCTGTAAGTCAGAACGTAATTGAAATGGGTAAGAAACAACGACCAACGAGCCTGCCTGGAGGACAGACGCTTGGCCTCTCCGATATAGGACAAGTTTTTGTGGTCTGTCAGGATGGTAACAGGATGTAATGTACCTTCCAATAAATGTCTCCATTCTTTCAAAGCCTTGATAACCGCTAGTAATTCTCTGTCACCAATGTCATACCTGCTTTCAGTACCGGTCAATTTTTTAGAGAAAAATCCACATGGATGTAATGGTTTATCAACACCCAACCTTTGAGATAGAACAGCACCTAAACCAGTCTCTGATGCGTCTACCTCGAGCAAAAATGGCAGAGAAGTGTCAGGGTGAACTAAAATTGGAGCGGAAGCGAAAAGCTCCTTGAGAGTCTTGAACGCAAGGAGAGCTTCAGTAGTCCAATTAGTAGTGTCAGCCCCCTGTTTGGTCATGTTAGTGATAGGTGCAATAATGGAAGAATAGCCCTTAATAAAGCGCCTATAATAATTGGAAAAACCAATAAATCTCTGTATGGCTTTAAGACCTGTGGGTAAAGGCCACTCTAGAATGGATTGGAGCTTATCCGGATCCATCTTAAATCCCTCCCCAGAGATCACATAGCCGAGAAAGGTTACCTGGGTTTGATCAAAGCTACATTTCTCCAACTTGCAGTACAAGCCATGCTGGAGAAGCTTGTGCAAAACCCTCCTGACTTGCTTGTGATGAATCTCAATGTCACTAGAATGAATGAGTATATCATCTAGGTATACAATGACGCACTCTTGCTGAAATTCCCTAAGAACCTCATTAATCAGATCTTGGAATACCGCTGGCGCATTGCATAACCCAAAAGGCATGACAGTATATTCATAGTGGCCATATCGAGTATTGAATGCCGTCATCCACTCATGTCCCTGCTGGATTCTCACCAAGTTATATGCCCCTCTGAGGTCTAACTTGGTGAAAATTGTAGAGCCCTTCAAACGATCGAAGAGTTCGGTGATCAAGGGAATCGGGTAGGCATTTTTAATGGTTATCTTATTCAAGCCTCGATAATCAATACAAGGTCTCAAAGAACCATCTTTCTTTTTAACAAAAAAAAATCCAGCCCCGGCAGGGGAGGAGGACCTCCTGATGAATCCCTTGTCTAAATTCTCGTGAATATATTCCTCTAGGACTGAGTTCTCCTTTATAGATAATGGGTATACATGACCTCTGGGAGGCATGGTACCAGGGAGTAGGTTAATTTTGCAATCAAAGGACCTGTGTGGGGGTAAGGTATCGGCTTTCTTTTTGTCAAATACTGCCTTTAAATCTAGATACTGAGGCGGAATTTGTGTCTCTGTAGGATTGTCAGAGGTATTCGATGTATTAGTTAATCCAAGAGGTAAGACCTTCCGCAAGCATTTTTCTTGACAATTCTCTCCCCATGAAACTATCTCCCCTGATTCCCAATTAATAATAGGGTTGTGTCTCCTCAGCCAGGAGTACCCCAGGACTATGGGAATAGACGGAGAAGAAATGAGCATTAAGGATATATCCTCTTTATGCAGGATGCCAACAGTCAAGTTAATCGGTATGGTCTCATGGAAAATAACAGGCTCAAGTAACGGTCTACCATCGATGGCCTCGACAGCCAGAGGTGTCTCTTTTAACTGGGATGGAATAGCATGCTTGGCAGCAAAACCCTGATCTATAAAGCTCTCAGCAGCTCCAGAATCGATTAGTGCCATAGTCTTAACTACTCCCTTCTCCCACTTTAAAGAAACGGGTAACACAAGCCTGAGCTCCTTGTAGTTGTGAATAGAGGACAAAGTAGAAACACCCAAGGCCTGTCCTCTAGAGGAACTTAGGTGCGAGCGTTTCCCGAACGATTGGGACAATTTAGGCGTAAATGACCCCTGACTCCACAATACATACATAAACCCTCCCTTCTCCTGTACTGTCTCTCCCTTTCAGTGAGATGAGTACTGCCTATCTGCATAGGTTCAGGAATACGTAAGTCTTCGAACTCAGAGATTTGAAAGGTAGGCGCTAGTTTAAAGGAGGGTCTACGGGTCCTATCTCGAGTGTTCTGCCTCTCTCTTAAGCGTTCATCAATACGAGATATAAAAGAAATTAAATCCTCCAAATTTTCAGGGAGTTCTCTAGTAGCGACCTCGTCAAGAATTACATCTGATAACCCATTCAGAAACACATCTATATAAGCCTGTTCGTTCCACTTAACTTCTGCCGCCAAGGATCTGAACTCTAGTGCATAATCCACAAGTGTTCGATTGTCCTGTTTAAGGCGCAACATTAATCTAGCTGCATTGACCTTTCTGCCAGGAGGGTCAAAAGTTCTTCTAAACGCAGCTACAAAGGCATTATAATTATAGACTAGTGGATTATCATTCTCCCATAAAGGATTGGCCCATCTCAAAGCTTTTTCAATGAGCAGAGTAATAATAAATCCAACCTTTGCTCTATCTGTAGGATAAGAGCGGGGTTGTAATTCGAAATGGATGCTAATCTGGTTTAGAAAGCCACGACACTTCTCCGGTGACCCGCCATAACGTACTGGTGGGGTAATACGGGAAGAAGCACCTACAGTGGCTACCTCTAGACCTGAGACTGCAGGAGAGATAGAAGGAGTACGTGTCTCCTCAGGTGGGTTACTAGCACGAGACAAAAGTGCCTGTAGTGCCAAAGCCATCTGATCCATCCTATGTTCCATGGCGTCAAACCTGGGATCCGAAGAACCAAGCTGACTGTTTGTACCTGCAGGATCCATTGGCCCTGTCGTAATGTCAGGATCGGGACAGGGATCCAACACGCAGAGTACAAAGAGTGGAAAGGTACGTATACCGGGCCTTAGAATGGCCGGACTAACGTACCGAGAGTAAAGAATAGTCAGAGACAAGCCGAGGTCGAGGGAACGAGAAGACAGATAAGCGAGAGACAAACCGGGTCAAGGGATAACAGAGAAACAGGGTAGTACAACGAGCCGAGTCAAAACCAAAAGAGCAAACTAGAATACCAGAGCACTGAGTGACTAGACAAGCTAGAACCACGACAGGGCAATGAGCTGAAGTAAGGAGTAAGCTTAAATACCCTGGCTCTGGATGGAAATCACGCCTCTGACAAGTACCGATTGGATATCGGACACTTGAGTGACAGATTGCTCGTGCTAGCGTCATGACGTCACGTATTGAGCGTCCTGCTAGAAAAGGACGTGGATTCCTCGCGGCCGGTGTTTAAGTGACTGGATGAACCGCGAGGAACGGAGGAAACAGCTCGCCTGGACGGATACACCACCAAGTCTCTACCTCCCTTAGAGGTAGAGGCCTCAGGTACCCTGACAGTTTCACAGGCAGAAAGTGCCCTAAAACATGGCGGCTTGAACCCTAGTTGGTGGCGGATAAGTCACGCAAGTCAAACGTCATTCAGAGCTAAAATACAGCAGCGTGTGGACCATTTTTAGCCCAAGGCAGCTCATCTCATCAGGCCTTTTTTAATCGAATGTATCGCCCAGTGTCAATCCCTTCGGGATCCATCCCTCATTCATCTTAATAAAGGTGAGGTAATCTAGACTTTTTTGACCTAGGCGACTTCTCTTCTCAGTGACAATACCTCCTGCTGCACTGAAGGTCCTTTCTGACAGGACACTTGAAGCGGGCCAGGCCAGAAGTTCTATCGCAAATTGGGATAGCTCAGGCCACAGGTCAAGCCTGCACACCCAGTAGTCAAGGGGTTCATCGCTCCTCAGAGTGTCGATATCTGCAGTTAAGGCGAGGTAGTCTGCTACCTGTCGGTCGAGTCGCTCTCTGAGGGTGGATCCCGAAGGGCTGTGGCGATGCATAGGACTTAAAAAGGTCTGCATGTCCTCCATCAACAACACGTCTTTAAAGCGTCCTGTCCTTGCCGGCGTGGTCGTGGGAGGAGGAGGAGGAGGATGACTTCCACCTCTCCCCCTGTTAGATTCCCGTTGTGCTGTGACATCACCCTTATACGCTGTGTAAAGCATACTTTTTAATTTATTTTGCAAATGCTGCATCCTTTCCGACTTGTTGTAATTCGGTAACATTTCCGCCACTTTCTGCTTATACCGGGGGTCTAGTAGCGTGGACACCCAGTACAGGTCGTTCTCCTTCAGCCTTTTTATACGAGGGTCCCTCAACAGGCAGGACAGCATGAAAGACCCCATTTGCACAAGGTTGGATGCCGAGCTACTCATTTCCCGTTCCTCCTCCTCACTGATGTCATTGAAGGTATGTTCTTCCCCCCAGCCACGTACAACACCACGGGTACCAGATAGGTGATAACGAGCACCCTGGGATGCCTGTTGTGTTTGGTCTTGCTCCTCCTCCTCCTCCTCAAAGCTACAATCCTCCTCTGACTCCTCTTCCTCACAATCCTCTTCCAGCGTTGCCGCAGGTCCAGAAAGCGATGCTGATAAGGCTGTTTCTGGTGGTGATGGTGACCACAACTCTTCCTCTTCCTCTTCACGCTCATCTACAGCCTGATCCAGCACTCTTCGCAGGGCACGCTCCAGGAAGAAAACAAATGGTATGATGTCGCTGATGGTGCCTTCGTTGCGACTAGGTTTGTCACCTCCTCAAAAGGACGCATGAGCCTACAGGCATTGCACATGAGCGTCCAGTAACGTGGCAAAAAAATTCCCAGCTCCCCAGAGGCTGTCCTAGCACCCCGGTCATACAAATATTCATTAACAGCTTTTTCTTGTTGGAGCAGGCGGTCGAACATTAGGAGTGTTGAATTCCAACGTGTAGGGCTGTCGCAAATCAAGCGCCTCACTGGCATGTTGTTTCGCCGCTGGATATTGGCATATTGAGCCATGGCCGTGTAGGAACGCCTGAAATGGCCACACACCTTCCTGGCCTGCTTCAGGACGTCCTGTAAGCCTGTGTACTTATGCACAAAGCGTTGTACGATCAGATTACACACATGTGCCATGCACGGCACATGTGTCAACCTGCCCAACTTCAATGCCGCTATCCAATTTTTTCCGTTGTCACACACCACTTTGCCGATCTCCAGTTGCTGCGGAGTCAGCCACTTTTCCACCTGTGCGTTCAGGGCGGACAGGAGTGCTTGTCCGGTGTGACTCTCTGCTTTCAAGCAAGTCAAACCCAACACGGCGTGACACTGCCGTATCCGGGATGTGGAATAGTACCTGGGGAGCTGGGGGGGTGCCGTCGATGTGGAGCAAGACGCAGCAGCACAAGAGGACTCAGCCGAGGAGGTTATGGAAGAGGATGGAGTAGGAGGAGTAGAGGAGGTGGCAGCAGGACTGCCTGCAATTCGTGGCGGTGTCACCAACTCCTCTGCAATGCCACGCATTCCTTGCTTGTCAGCCGTCAGCAGGTTTACCCAATGCGCAGTGTAGGTGATATACCTGCCCTGACCATGCTTTGCAGACCAGGTATCAGTGGTCAGATGGACCCTTGCCCCAACACTGTGTGCCAGACATGCCATGACTTCCTTTTGCACAATCGAGTACAAGTTGGGGATTGCCTTTTGTGAAAAGAAATTCTGGCCGGGTACCTTCCACTGCAGTGTCCCAATAGCTACAAATTTTTTGAACGCCTCAGACTCAACCAGATTGTATGGTAAAAGCTGGCGGGCTAATAGTTCGGACAAGCCAGCTGTCAGACGCTGGGCAAGGGGGTGACTTGGTGACATTGGCTTCTTACGCTCAAACATGTCCTTGACAGACACATGACTGTGGGCAGATGAGCGGGAACTGCTCAAGGCGGGAGACGGAGTGGCGGATGGTTGAGAGGGGGCAAGAAGGACAGCAGTGGTTGACGTGGCTGAAGATGCTAGACCAGGAGGAGGATGGCGACTTAGAGTAGGCGTGCTGCTTGTACTCATGTGTTGATCCCATAGGCGTTTGTGATGTGAGATCATGTGCCTACGCAAAGCAGTTGTACCTAGGTGGGTGTTGGACCTCCCACGACTCAGTTTCCTTTGGCACAGGTTGCAAATGGCATCGCTGTTGTCCGAGGCAGACACACAAAAAAAATGCCACACTGCTGAGCTCTGCAATGACAGCATTCTGGTGGTGGACACAGCATGCGTTGATTGGCGTGCTGTCGGGCTGACCCCGGGTGCCAATGCATGCTGTCTGACTGTGCCACTAGCTCCTTGCGACGACCCCCCCCTGCTTCCAACTCGTCTCCTCCTCCTCTCTGTCTCCCCATCTGAACTTTCGCCCTGTTCTTCTTCTTGCCGAGCGGGCACCCACGTGACATCCATGGACGCATCGTCATCATCAACCGCTTCGCTTGTATCTGACAACTCAGAAAAGGAAGCGGCAGCGGGTACAACATCATCATCATCACACCGTACCTCCATGTGTTTAATGCTGCCTGCCTGAGACATATCCCTGTTATCTACATCCTCTAGCAATAATGGTTGCGCATCACTCATTTCTTCAAACGGGTGTGTGAATAACTCCTCTGACATACCAAGTAAAGCGGCTGTGGTGCTAGTTTTGGTGGTGGCGGCAGGCGGGTGAGTGGTATCTTGAGAGGGGCCTGAAGCTAAGCTGGAGGAGGATGGTGCGTCAAGGTTCCGAGCGGAGGCTGTACAAGATTGTGTGTCCTGTGTTAGCCAGTCAACTATGTCCTCAGAACTTTTCAAGTTCAGGGTACGTGGCTTCTGAAAACTGGGCATTATTCTAGGGCAAAAGGGAATCACAGCACCACGACCACGACGGCCCCTGCGGGGTGGCCTGCCTCTGCCTGTCATTTTTTTGGGGATTAGTGGTACTATGCGTGCAAGCTACTGTGAGACCAGATATGATTGGCAATGTGAACTGTAACAGTTCTGCAGAGCACACACTGTAGGCCTGACACACCCGCTTGAAGACAAGTAACTGCTATTCAATCTATAACAGTGAAAAACAAATTTTCTTTGTAAAAGCACGCTATAGAGACACCAGATATGATTGGCAATGTGCACTTGAACAGTTCTGCAGAGCACACACTGTAGGCCTGACACACCCGCTTGAAGACAAGTAACTGCTATTCAATCTATAACAGTGAAAAAAAAATTTTGGTTTTAAAAGCACGCTATAGAGACACCAGATATGATTGGCAACTGTCAAAGCACGCTGGCACAGGTCTGCAGAGCACACGCTGAAGGAAGGACTGACAGAGCCGCTTGAAGGACACTGACTGGCTGCTATTAGCTTACACTAGAAACCTTTTTTCTTTGTAAAAGCACGCTATAAAGACACCAGATATGATTGGCAATGTGCACTTGAACAGTTCTGCAGAGCACACACTGTAGGCCTGACACACCCGCTTGAAGACAAGTAACTGCTATTCAATCTATAACAGTGAAAAAAAATTTTGGTTTTAAAAGCACGCTATAGAGACACCAGATATGATTGGCAATGTGCACTGGAACAGTTCTGGAGAGCACACGCTGAAGGAAGGACTGACAGAGACGCTTGAAGGACACTGACTGGCTGCTATTAGCTTACACTAGAAACCTTTTTTCTTTGTAAAAGCACGCTATAGAGACACCAGATATGATTGGCAACTGTCAAAGCACGCTGGCACAGGTCTGCAGAGCACACGATGAAGGAAGGACTGACAGAGCCGCTTGAAGGACACTGACTGGCTGCTATTAGCTTACACTAGAAACCTTTTTTCTTTGTAAAAGCACGCTATAGAGACACCAGATATGATTGGCAACTGTCAAAGCACGCTGGCACAGGTCTGCAGAGCACACGCTGAAGGAAGGACTGACAGAGCCGCTTGAAGGACACTAACTGGCTGCTGTTAGCTTACACTAGAAACCTTTTTTCTTTGTAAAAGCATGCTATAGAGACACCAGATATGATTGGCAATGTGCACTTGAACAGTTCTGCAGAGCACACACTGTAGGCCTGACACACCCGCTTGAAGACAAGTAACTGCTATTCAATCTATAACAGTGAAAACAAAATTTGTTTTTAAAAGCACGCTATAGAGACACCAGATATGATTGGCAATGTGCACTTGAACAGTTCTGCAGAGCACACACTGTAGGCCTGACACACCCGCTTGAAGACAAGTAACTACTATTCAATCTATAACAGTGAAAAATAAATTTTGGTTTTAAAAGCACGCTATAGAGACACCAGATATGATTGGCAATGTGCACTGGAACAGTTCTGCAGAGCACACGCTGAAGGAAGGACTGACAGAGCCGCTTGAAGGACACTGACTGGCTGCTATTAGCTTACACTAGAAACCTTTTTTCTTTGTAAAAGCACGCTAAAGAGACACCAGATATGATTGGCAACTGTCAAAGCACGCTGGCACAGGTCTGCAGAGCACACGCTGAAGTAGGCCTGACACCCAGACGCTTGCAGACAACTAACTGCTCTTCTAATACAGTGAAAAAAAATTATTTCTTTTAAATGTAAAGCTTAACCTATTGTTAAAACAGATATGAGTGGTGGCACTGACTGTGCAAATGGGCAAGGCATCCAACCTGACACAGAAGCTGGCAGGCAGGCAACTGCTCTTCTATTACAGTGAAAAAAAATTATTTCTTTTAAATGTAAAGCTTAACCTATTGTTAAAACAGATATGAGTGGTGGCACTGACTGTGCAAATTGGCAAGGCATCCAACCTGACACAGAAGCTGGCAGGCAGTCAACTGCTCTTCTATTACAGTGAAAAAAAATTATTTATTTTAAATGTAAAGCTTAACTTATTGTTAAAACAGATATGAGTGGTGGCACTGACTGTGCAAATGGGTAAGGCATCCAACCTGACACAGAAGCTGGCAGGCAGGCAACTGCTCTTCTATTACAGTGAAAAAAAAATATTTATTTTAAATGTAAAGCTTAACCTATTGTTAAAACAGATATGAGTGGTGGCACTGGGAAGTAGGCACAGTATCCAATGTGAACCTCACACAGAAGCTGGCAGGCAGGCACCTGCAATTACATTACACAGGAAAAAAAAAAAAAAAAAGCAGCCTGATGTTATAGCCCTAAAAAGGGCTTTTTGGGGTGCTGTCCTTACAGCAGAGATCAGATGAGTCCTTCAGGATTGTAGTGGACACTGAATACCCTAGCCTAGCTATCAATTTCCCTATCTAATCAGCAGCAGCTAAACTTTCCCTCCTCTCACTAAGCATGCAGCTTCAGAATGAATCGAAAATGGATGCTGGGAGGGAGGTTGGAGGGTGTGGAAGGGAGTGCTGCTGATTGGCTGGAATGTGTCTGCTGACCGAGAGGCACAGGGTCAAAGTTTGCCCAATGATGACGAATAGGGGGCGGATCGAACTGCGCATGTGTCCGCGAACACGCGAACACGCTAAGTTCGCCGGGAACTGTTCGCCGGCGGACAGTTCGGTACATCACTACTGGGCAGGTTACTCTGGGGAGTGCTCTGTGTGTCTTGTGTAACCAGGGGTAGAACTGTGGTAGATCTTGCCCCATTAGTGATGTCTCAAGTTCTACCCACCGTCGGGTGTCTGGTGTGGAGTGCCAGTATGCTATTTGCGCCGTCTGCGCTGCTAGGTAGTATACGTACAAGTTCGGTAATCCCAGTCCCCCTCTGTCCTTGGGTCGGTATAGGAGTTTCCTGGCTATTGTGGGTCACTTCTTTTGCCAAATGAACATGTCTATTGCTTTTTGGAGTGTGGCTAGGTCGCTCCTCTTGATTGGTGTGGGCAGGGCCTGGAACAGGAACAGTATTCTAGGGAGAATGTTAATTTTAACTGAGTGGAGTCTACCTAGCCATGAGATGGGTTTGTCTGTCCACTGTTCAAGGTCTCTCAGGAGTGAACAAATCAATGGGGAGTAGTTTGTGTCGTGTAGGTGTTCGTGCTGCGCTGTGAGTTTAAACCCTAGATAGGGTATGTTGTCGGCCGTGGTGGGCAGACGGTGTCTCATGTATTGTAACTCTTTCCTGGGTCGGGAGGTGAAATGGTAGTGCCATGGGTTTGGTGAGGTTCACTCTATAGCCCGCCAGGGTTCCGTAGTTGTCTAGGAGGTCTGTCAAATGTTCCATGGAGGTCAAGGGGTCTGTGAGAGTCACCAGCACGTCGTCCGCATATGCGGATACTTTGAAGGTTTTCCCTGCTACCCTTATTCCATGTATGTGTGGATGTTGGCGTATGGCTTGTAAGAGCGGTTCTAGGGAGATAGTGAATAATAGTGGGGATAGAGGACAGCCCTGGCGTGGTGAAGGTGGAAGGGGGTCCTAGTGGCCCCTGCTATTAGGGTTTGGGCTCTCAGGTTGGCATATAAGGCGTGTGTGGCCTGGATGTATGCCCCCGGGAAGCCCCACTCCTCCAGCAGGCCAAACAGGTATGGCCATTGCACCCTGTCAAAGGCCTTCTCCGCGTCCAGGGATATGGCCAGTGAAGGCTGTTCGGATTCTTGCATGTACCATGTGAGCACCACCCCCCTGCGTGTGTTTTCATACAGTTGCCTACCGGGTATGAACCCCACCTGGTCAGGGTGAATTAGGCATGTGAGCATCGGCGCTAACCTGGCAGCCAGGATTTTTGCGTAGATTTTAAGGTCCGAATTGATCAGGGAGATGGGTCTGTAATTTGCTGGGAATTCAGCTTCTTTCCCGGGTTTTGGGATAAGCGTGATGTTGGCCAATGCCATGTCGGCATCGGGTGCACCGCCTGTCATGAAGTGGTTATATAAAGAGGTGAGGTGGGGGGCCAATTCTTCCTTGAATTTCTTGTAATACCCTATTTCGTACCCATCGGGGCCTGGGGCTTTGTTCCCTTTTAAGATCGCTATTGCCATTTCTACTTCTAGTTGTGAGATCGGTTCTTGTAGGTTTGTGATATCGGTATCTGTCATCTCAGGGAGCTTAATGCTGGCAAGAAATGTACGTAGTGAGGAACGTATTTGTTCTGGCGTGTTTTGTGTATGATGTGCCTGCCCCTATAGGTTCGAATAGAACTCCGTGAACACCCTGTTTATTTCTTGGGTGGTCGTTGCCATTTCTTGGGTGAGTGTGCGTATTTTCGTGATGGGTTTGTGGTCACCGCGGGGGCGTAGTGCTCTGGCTAATAGGGAGTCCATTTTGTTGGACTTTTCGTAGAACAGTCGCCTAGACCTCTGGATGGAGTGTGCCACCCCCTCGAGCAGGATACCCCTGATCGAGTGTCTCAGTGCGGTGAGTTCTGCGAATTTTTCTGCTGTGGGATTGTGTTTGTGCTGCTGTTCCGCTTTTCTCAGGGCATTCTGAGATTCTATCAGTGCTCGTGTGTTGCACTTTTTTTATGTGTTGCTGCTCTTATGAAGTGTCCTCTCATGACCGCTTTATGTGCCGCCCATAACGCTACTGGGTCAACTCCGAGCGTGGTGTTATGTGTGAAGTATTCTGTGAGGAGAGTGCGCGTGTCCTCGCATATGGTGTCACTGTTTAACAGACTTGTGTTAAGGCGCCATGTCCAAGTGGCGGAGTATTTGAGTTTGTCCAACGTGATAGATATGTCTGCATGGTCCGACCAGGTGATACTGCCTATGTCAGCATGCACGAGTTTGGACATCCCTACTCCGTTGAGGAAAATGTGGTCAATTCTTGAGTATGTTCCGTGGGGTGTCGAATAGAACGTGTAGTCACGTACGTGTGTCTGGGTGTTTGAGACGCCAGGTGTCTAGGAGTTGTGTGTCGGTGAGGAATGTGTGCAGTAGCTTGTCCTGTGCACCTCTCCCATGGGACCTGGGTGAGCCTGTTTTCGAGCTCCTGTCAATAGCTGGACATGGTACAGCGTTAAAGTCACCCCCCACTAGTGTTATCCCTCCCCCTCCGGCGTTTATTATTGTTGTGAGAGTGTCCCAATATGTTGGGTCTGGTATGTTAGGAGCATAACATTGAGAGAAGCAACTTTAAGGGCCATTTGTGGGGGGTGTGGTGGTGTGTTCGTGTGAGCACCTACTTTGTTGTGTGGTCTGTTTCCCACTGGTCGTGGGTGGATCCCCCTCGTCCGGGCTGCGGGCAGCAACAGTCACGTATTGTGGTGTGGCTATGAAGGCGTTTCGTAGATAACCTTTACTGCAAAAGGAAATTACACCGTTAACATTCGGGATAGAAGCATAAAAATAAACATAAACAAACATAAATAAAGACTCTGGTCTTACACCCTGCCAGAGATAGCTGGGGGCGTGGGCTCCCCTATCCGAATAGTGTGTAAATCCGGACGTAACCATGTACAGGAATTCTGAGATATGTGTTTGTATTGGTATGCCGGATATGTTGGTGCCTCAGTGAGGTTGCCGGTTGCGGCTCTCCCGTACTAGGTCAAGTATCGCTAACGGCAGATCAGCAGGCGTCGCCAGCTCCAAGGCAGTGTGCGTTGTGTCTGTAATGGTGCAGCTGGTACAGCTGCGGTGGTGTATGTGCTGTATCATTGGTGTGTGGCTTACGTGTGTCGGTGGGCAAGCAGGCACTTGCGATTGTCATGATCGTTTGGAGCTGGGTGTGAGCATAGGTTCCAGTGTTGCGTTATGGGGTGTGGTGCAGTGGAAGAATGGGGGCTAGGTTCCAGAGCGGGGGTGTCGTTATGACCCAGAGTTAGAGCTGGAATGTGTTTTTTTTTTTTTTATATAAAAGTGATAGGGATTTGTTGTTTGTTTTATCCCCCTCTGAAGTGTACCTTTCATGCGTGTGGAGGTGCGGTATTTGGCTACCGACCATGTCTCTCCGTTGTGTGTTCGGGGGAGCGTTGGTTAGCCTGTTTCTCCAAGTGTCACTATACCTCAAACACAAACCGTGAACTCATAAGCATACAACCTGGCAGGAGGTGTCTTTCTTGCACCTCATTTTGGTTTGTGAGGGGCGGCCAATAGATACATTTTTCAGTGTCAGGTCTCTTTCAATTTTAAGTGTGTCCGCGGTGGTATAGTCCAAGAGTCACTTCTCGCTGTCCTGCCACCTTGGCTTGAGGCAATGGGGTTATGGAGCAGGTCTGCCGGGGCCTGATGTTGGGTGTTAGGAGCTAACTGTAGTTCGAAGTTTGGGTAAGTCCATTCTGTGTTGGGTGCGGAGTTGACATCATAACGTCTCTGGGGGGGACCTAGCATTTGTCGTGGTTTCTTCATGTCCTCTGAGCTGGTGGATGGTCGTCCCTTCTGTGGTCATCCGTGGAACCCATTCTTTGCCTCTTGGGGGGTGAGCGTCTTCTCTGTTCCCTCGGAAGTCGCTTATAGGTCTGCGCTGGGTCCATGGCGTACCAATCCATGATGCACACCTCTGTGAGTTTCAGTGCCCTGATAAATGGTGACACGCCTCTGTGTTCTGCTATGATGTGGTTGGTCCCTTTAAGTGTAACAACAAGGGCTAGGGGGAAGCCCCATCGATATTTGATGTTTCTAGCCCGCAGTTGGTCTGTGATCGGTTTCAGGTGTCGCCTTGCTTGGAGAGTGAGCCTAAGAGATCTTGGTAAATCTGGATCTCGTGCCCATGGAATAGCAGTGGCGGCTCGGTGTCTCTTAGCTTCTTCAGTATACGGTTCTTATCTGTGAAGTAGTGTAGGCGACATATGATATCTCTTGGGGTGTCTCCATTGTTGCTTTTGGGTCTGAGTGAGCGGTGCGCTCTGTCAAAGTGGATCGGTGTTGATGGTGGTTTTTCTAATAATAAATTGAATAACTCTTGCAGGGATGCTTGTATGTTTTCAGCCTCAGTTTCGGGTAGGCCCTTTATCCTGAGGTTGTTCCTGCACCCCTTATTGTCAATGTCATCCAGCGATCTCTGAAGCTGTGACATTTGGGTGTCGTGGGCATCTAAACGGTCTGAGAGGGTGGTAAGTTGGGCCTGTACTTGTCCCCTATCTAGGTCTTGGACACGGAGGCCTACCTGCCTGATGTCTGCGCCCAGTCCCACCATCTTGTGCTGGAATGAAGATTCTAATTTCTGCAGCATAGCGGTGAGGTCTGCCTTGGAGGGCAAATTCTTAAGCAGTTCCTTGATGTCTGGATCCTCTGAGGCTGCTGATGCCTCGGATGCAGCTGGGCTGGGCGGATTGGAGAGGTGTTTTCCCGCCATCGGCGCCATGTTTGCCTCTCCTTGATCCGCTATGCGTCTGGCATAGTCCTTGAAAAACTTTGTTACCGAGCCCGGTTTCTGGCGGGTACTTTCCCGCTGCTTGTGTGGGTGCTCTGCGTCTGTTTGGGATTCCCCATGATTGCGTGCGCTCGTGTCCCAGCTATTTTAAGTGCCTGCATTGCCGGAGCCGAGCTAACACGCAGCCATCTCCTCTAACGGTCGGCCACGCCCCCCAGGCAGGTGGTTTTAATGTTGTGTCTGATCAGTGTATACAGGAGGCTATTGTATGCTCTAGCAGTCAATATAAATAGTGGGAGATTCGATATTCTAAATTAAACAGACTGTTCAATAAGGGAAGGTAAATAATTTAGGATCTTTTTTTCTGGAAGTGTGTTCCAGGGAGGTGTGGCTAGAGCTACATAAACAATGTGAATTAACTCCTAAATGGCGAGAAACAAGCAATTGGACTGGAGGGACATGATCTATACACCAAAATTGCATATACTAAAGTTGTTTTGGTGCTTGGGGTCAATAACACAAATTAATAAAACAAATGATTTACAGTTAAGCAGGGGGAAATCAGGATGAATCCAGGGATCAGGTTTCCATATATTAGCAGGTTTTAAGGATCAGGCCTGTCACAGACCTTCAGAAAACAGTATGTAAGGTAGGCCTCTGCAATCGGGGGCAGACCTTCTTGCATCAGGACTAGAAGAAAAAACGCTAGAATATATATTCTATATGATATACTAAACATGAACCACTGGTCTGGCAAAGTAGGGTAAAGACTTGTCTATTAAAGGGAAGTAAATTAACAAAGTAGGACCAGCTGGTAGAGAGTGAGATCTATTTAGTCTCAGCATGGCCTGCAACAACACTACACCAAGATAGTGGCACTGTGAAGTACTGCAGAAGACCGATGAGATCCAACAGAACCCTGACCTAACATAATGAGCTAATGTGGAAGATTTTCCACAAGAGTCTGAGGTTGTCTTTCAATCTATTATCTGCCTAATTCTACCCGCTCTTCATTCATTATCTACCTCCAGGAAATTTCAATCTTTCTACTCACATAGCAAAAAAAAGACAGAAGTGCAGTAGGCTCAGATATAATAATAAGTGAAACATTGACTATGCAGTGACTTATAATGCAATCACAGTGTTGTGAAATGTAGGACAAAACAGTAGAGCTTCGAAAAAAATCCTAAACTTATTTATAATACTTACTTTGGAAAAAAAAAATCCTAGCCTTATTTATAATACCTACTTGTCTATTTTGCTTAGAATTTTGAAACTGAGTTGTGAACTCAACTGAAGTCACCACAATTTACAGCTTGATACATAATAATAGTAATACATTTAATATAAATCCTAAAAGTTCCATGCACACAGATGTGTAAAATAATGTCTGGTACTTTCTGGGGTGAGCAACAAGTATTTTTGAATGATGCATTACTTTACTTATGTAGTAAACTGGGAATAAATATAGCAAGAGAGGAAGAATAATTTAAACACAATCAGATGACAGAGGTGGAAGCCATTCACAGAAGCAGGATACTAATCATCATTTAATAGAGGAAACTATATTTACCAAATTCCATTCTCAGTGCCAGTAGACTCACCATCATATAATAGAGTCTGGTTCATTCACTAACTGCCATTTACACCTGCTAGTCACTTACCGTCACATGGAAAATGATCAGTGAATGAGCTGGAACATGCCCAGAATAAGGTCACCATGATAAAAAATGTAAAATGCACTTCAGAAATTAGCAGTATGTTTTTTTTCCGCCAGATGTTGCTGGAGGCTACTCAGTTTCAATGCTTGATGCCATTCGTAAAGCAATAGAGACATCGAAAATTATCTTTATGGAAAAGCAAAAAAGAAAGCAAGAAAACAGGACACTCTACCAAAATGAAATTGCACAGAATGGAATAGCATCAGATCTAAATTCAGTAAATGATACAGACCATGATTATAAAGTTCTAAGTAACCAGGAGGCATTCCGACTCGCAACTCTGGGAGGATCTGAAGGTGAATACTTATTTCCTGTTGACTTATTGTAATGCCTTTCATTCTACAAATAAAAGCTAAAATACATATATATTTTCTTTTTGCATTAAATGATTTAGTATGGATGTTTTCTCAGAACAAAATATACACTGATCAGTCTCAACATTAAAACCACTGACAGGCGAAGTGAATAACATTGATTATATCATAACAATGGCACCTGTCAGGGTGGGATATATTAGGCAGCAAGTGAACAATCCGTTTTAGAATTTCATTTGTTGGAAACAGGACAAGTGAGCAAGCGAATAGATAGTGTCTTTGACATGAGCCAAAGTCTAGTGATGTCTAGATGACTGGGTCAGAACATCTCTCCCAGTATCCAGTGGTTTGTACCTACCAAAATTGGTGCACGGAAAGACAACTGGTAAACCAGCATAAGGGTCATGGGAGCCCAAGGCTTATTGATGCCCGTGGGGAGAAATGTTTTGCTGGGAACCTTGCATCCTGGCATTGATGTGGATGTTACTTTGACATGTACCACCTACCCAGAGATTGTTGCAGGCAATGATGACCCCTGATGGCAGTAGCCTCTTTCAGCAGAATAATGCACCCTGCCACTCTGTAAAAAGTGTTCAGGAATGGTTTGAGGAACATGACAAAGATTTCAAAGTGATGCAGTGGGCCTCCAAATTCCCCAGAATTAACAAATACTCTACACAGGGTAGGAGAGGGGGGTGAGGAAAAGGAGTGTGGGGGTAGAGACCACAAAGGAAGGCAGAGAGATGGGTGGGGGAGAGACCACAAAGGGAGGGAGGGGGAGTAGGAGAGACCACAAAGGGAGGGAGGGGGAGTAGGAGAGACCACAAAGGGAGGGAGTGGGAGTAGGAGAGACCACAAAGGGAGGGAGTGGGAGTAGGCGAGACCACCAAGGGAGGGAGGGAGGGGGTGTAGGAGAGTCCACAAAGGGAGGGATGGAGGTGGAAAGGGGGGGAGAGAAGAGATGACTAATGGAAAGAGGGGTAGGAGAGACCACTGGGGGGGGGGGCAGAGGAGAGCAGAGCCCACCAAGGGGGAGGGGGAGAGGAGAGACCATTAATGGAAAAGGGGGGGGGGGAGAGAGACCACTAAGGGAGGTGGGGGAGGAGAGAAGAGACAACTAAGTGGGGGGGGGGGAGGGAGGACAGACCACTAAAGAGGGACAGAGGAGGAGAAGAGATACCACTAAGGGGCAGAGGAGAACTCTAAAGTACAGGGGGTAGGAGAGAGCACTTTTGCATATTTTTTTGATGTGAGAAATTTCACACACACACACACACACACTTAAAATTTAACATTATAAACAACTCCCAGTTTACTGAATAAGAATATACCCGGTGAGTGAAAATGCTACCCCCCCCCCAGATTTTTGGAGGATCCTACGCCCATAGTCGGTGCTACTGCGGCTGGACCAGTGCATGCACGCCCAGGGGTCCCAGTGGACCCATGGACTTAGGGACACCCAATGGCAACATCGGTTTCAGGGGCCTGGTTGTGCTATAGGACCTTTAACAGCACAACTGGGCCCCTGTGATGTTGGCACTGCTGGGATGAAGTGACAGACAGCCACTTCCTCCCAGAGAACACAGACTACACAGGATGAAGTCAGAGTGGATGTGCTTGGAGGGGGAGAACCTATGATACCCAACAGCCCCAGCCATCAAACTGAACCCCAGGGAAGCCACCCTTCTACACCCAAAAGGTAGGAAACAGGAGGGTGGTTCAAAATGTGTACATTTTTCATACGTCTATATGTGTCTGTGCATCTATCTGTGTGTCTGTATATTTATCTATGTGTCTGTGTGTCTGTATGTGAATATCTGTGTCAGTTTATCTATGTGTCTGTATGTGTATTTGTGTGTCAATGTGTGTGTGTGTTTCTTTATCTGTGTTAGTATTTATATGAGTGCCATTGTGTGTATCTGTGTATCTGCATGTGTGTCATTATGTGTGTCTGTGTACCTGCATGTGTCTGTATATCTGTATGTGTATTAGTGTGTGTCTGTGTATCTGTATCTGTGTGAGTGTGTGTGTCTGTGTACAGGGCCGGCCTTAGGTCTTTAGGCGCCCTGTGCGAAAAAATCTTCCCGTCCCCCCTAGACCCACTCCTTCCCCCTCCTCCTTCCCCCTTCCCACACACCCTGACACACGCGCACACACAAACACATGCAGGCAGTCACACACAGACAGCCACACACAAACACACAGACATAGAATGTGACGGCAGATAAGAACCATTCGGCCCATCTAGTCTGCCCAGTCAGCACATACACAGGCAAACAGCCACACACACACACACACACACACAAACACACACAGGTAGGCAGCCATACACACAGGCAGGCAGTCAATCACAGACAGCCACACACAAACACACATGCAGACAGCCAAACACACAGAGGCAGACAGCCACACACACACACACAGACAGTGACACACACACTGGCAGACAGCCACGCACACACACACACACACACACACACAGGCAGACAGCCACACACAGACAGGCACACACACACACAGACAGGCAGACAGTCACACACACACACACACACACACAGGCAGACAGTCACACACACAGGCAGACAGTCACACACACAGGCAGACAGTCACACACACAGGCAGACAGTCACACACACAGGCAGACAGTCACACACACACAGGCAGTCACACACACACACACGCGCAGTCACACACAGGCAGACAGTCACACACACACACACACACACACACACAGACAGTCACACACACACAGACAGTCACACACACACAGACAGTCACACACACACAGACAGTCACACACACACAGACAGTCACACACACAGACAGTCACACAGTCAAACACACAGACACACACAAGCAGACAATCACATAGTTACCTCTGTTCCTTGTGGAGGCAGACAGGCAGTGCAGCTCCTGGATTCTGGTCGTGGGGGGAAGCAGGGACTCCTTCCTGCTTCCCCTGCAGCAATAAGACGCCATTTTAGCTCCGCCTCCGCCGCATACTAAGCCCCGCCTCCGCCACACGCTAAGCTCCACCCCGCCGCAATTTTTTTTCTGCCATGTGTGAGCTGTGCGGCCGCAGGGCGCCCCCTGCTCCATGGCGCCCTGTGCACAGCTCGAACACCCCTAAGGCCGTCCCTGTCTGTGTATCCCCTACATTCTCACATACATACTCCATACAAAAACATACTTACATTCAAAAATATGATCACTGCTCAGTACTAAATACAACCCTGCAAGGATTGTCAATTAGTGGATCCCCAGCTGCAAAGCATTATGGGAGTTGGATCTAAATTTTTTACCATCCTAGCTATAGGGGGCCATCAAGTTCTGCCACTGGTCAATGTGTCCAGGTCTTGATGCATCAGAGCTGATTTGGCAGCACAAGGGGGACCTACATGAAGTTAGGCATATGCTTTTAATGTTGTAGATGTTCAGTGTATAATAGCAGGGTAAGATATTTATAGTTCATTCATTACAATGTATCATTACATTTAATAATCACATTCAATAGCTTATTTGCATTGTGAATCACAGTATGATAAACAATGTTCAGTGGTATTTGTTTCACCAGAGTTACTATGACATTGTAACACAATATAAATATTATATAAATAATGTGTTTTAATATAAGATAATGTAAAGTGAACTTGTCACCCTCACTCCATTAATATATACTACTATATAGACCAGCTCAACTAGCTTTATTTAAAATGTACGGTGGGTACTTAACATGGCGAAAATAGCAATTTCATGCATAGATATCCAATTATGTAAATGTGAATTATTTATATTTAGAGTTTATTAACTCACCCTTTACAGAATTAGTATTTCTGATACAAAATAAGAATATATTTTGTAAATACAACTATTGCTTGGAAGTATAAGCACAGAAGCCTAAATATATTTTGTCAGGTACAGTAGATGTAACAAAAATAGTTAAATGGAATTTTTAAATATCCTGCAAATATGTATTTCTAAGAAATCTGATGCATCTTCATAAATACACAATGAAAATGTAAAAAATGTTAAGGGTTATTGACTAAAGTGAGAATTTGAAGTGAATTTGAAGTCAAATTTAAATTTAAGGTCCAGTAGCCAAAATAGAAGCATCTTTGACTTAGAGAATGCTTTTGTGATGTAATTCCAGTAAAATACAAGTTTAGCAGGCTAAGATTGCCACAAGGCATATGTATGTATATGTGTTTGTAGTATCAGTTAGTTAATTACACGTAGCTAAGATACTGTTATCACTGTACTGACCAGGTGCAGGAATGTAAGAACTGGAATTACGCGTCCCTCTCCTTTGTATCAGATGAGCCACGTGGTTAGACCGGATGGATGAGTTTAGACTCTATTTATTAAATAGGTTAAGGGTATGTGTGGGTGTAGTTAATTGTGGGAGGAGCTACAGTGCTATATAAGGAATGTACTCTATGTATTCAGTACTCAGACTTTGCTGTATTTTGGTGACGCTAGTCCCTCTGAGTCCCGATCGGTGATCCAATAAAGAATCTCTTCCTTCCTGAAGAAACCTGTGTCTATCTCTCTGTGCTTGGCTTCCGTCAGTTTCTCCGGTATCATTTGGTGCATTGGCCGGGAAGCTCATCGTTCAACGGTAGCTGAGAGGCAGAGGCGTGAGACGGTCTATCTTTGCCCACGTTCTCTACGGCTGCACCCCTGAACTTCTGCGTGGACCTCCCTTCGTCTCGGCGCCACTGGTCTGTTGTCCAGGAGATCATCGGCCTCTACGTGAGAAGTGCTGGGGTGTCCCCGTCGATGAGTGTGAACTCAGGTTCAGGAACGAGGAGGTAAGACAACTGCTGTTTTAGACGGCAGGACCCACTAGGGGTATACCGATTGTGCGGTAGGCCCAAAGGGGTTTTGAATCTGTGTATCTGCCCCCTCTGTCGGAGGGAAGGAGCGAAGGCGCACCGCTCGATCGAACGCTCTTTAGTCAGACCGTTTGATTTGGTTAGTCAGGCGGGGTCCTGGTGTAAATAGCCCTAGCCGGACACCGGTGTCTTGTCTAGACTAGCGTTCTAGGGTGTATATTACGTTCGCTAGGTCGGAGGGACCGGGAGACTAAGCGGCGCCTGTGTAAATTCGGTTCGCTAGTTCTCATCCTATCTGGGCTAAGTGGGAAGGCGTGTAAATTTGGAACCCACTAGACTTTTGATAGTGCGACTAAGAGGCGCCTGTGTAAATTCGGTTCTCTAGCTCGCTATATATGTGGTGATTGGGCAGTGTGGCTAACCAAAACGGGTGTATATAGTTTTAGGTAGTCCATTCAAGGTACTGGCCAATAGTTTAGTTGGGAATTGTAAATGTGTTAACGATTGTTTTAGTAAAGTGTATATCTTGTTAGATAGCGCGAGCTCAGCCGTCTAGCGAGAGTGTTAATAGTGTGTTGCTGTATTATAGTGCACGGTACCATAACCCTGTATATTTACTGACATTATATAATAAGTACTAATCATTGTCGTCCATTGCATGTTTAACACCATAACCACTAATAATTGTATTGTGACCTTAACTTGTGCTTTGACCTATGCTAACCGTACTGTAACCGCTATTTGTAAAAGACGATGTTACTGGGGTGTGTTATAGACGGGTAATTCGTATATAGAGAATTATAGCGTGGGTGACTGTATAGTTACGCCAAAGGGCATAATATTGATTATATAGTGACTGGTGTAACAGCTGTGTGTGTACGGGAATTCCCTGAGTGTTTATTGTTATTGTGTACGTTTCACTTGGTAACCGTACCACGTGGTGCTGTTGCCAGAGGAAACGGGTGTGACTGTTGAATAGTACGCGTGTATAGTATTCGTTGTCGACGACGTTCCATTGTTAAGTATGGGTGCGTCGCAGTCAACGATTCCGGATCCCTTAGGATGTATGGTTAAGAATTTTAAAAAGGGATTCAAAGTTTGTGATTTTGGGGTAAAGATGTCTCCTGTACGTTTGGTCACTTTGTGTACTAGGGAGTGGCCTACTTTGGTTGCGGCATGGCCGCCACGTGGCAGTTTGGATCCAACTCTGGTACAGCGCTTACACGTGGCTGTATCGGGTAGGCCTGAACTTTACGGCCAGTTTCCTTATATTGACTGTTGGAGACAGGCCGTAAATGACTCGCCAAAATGGCTCCAGACATGCCACGAGGAGCAGTGTCGCCTCATGGTAGCTAGGACTTGCTCGTCCACTAGGACTGGTGTTAGGCCCATTTTGGACACGCCCCCTGAGTCCGAGATCCCTTTGCCGCCCCCTTACTTTCCGTTAAGAAGAAGTGACGCAAACGCAGGAAGTCCTGCACCCCTCCCCTCATTACCCTCATCCACTTCCGCTTCCTCCTCCAGTACAGGATCCACCCCCCCTCGTACTAAATCTCCCCTTCCGGAACCAGAATCCACCCCCATTAGAAACGAATATCCTGATTTGGCGCCACTTCAGACTTCCGGTCAAGCTTCATCTAGCTCGGCTCGAAGTGTTTTATTTACGACCTTTTCCCAAAACCGACCTCCCACATCCCCATACCCTATCTCTCCCCGACCGGAACCCATGACTGACGCCTCTCTACGTAGCCCCATCCAAACCCGACAGTTGACTGGTGCCCAACAATTAAAGCACTATCAGATGCCTCTTCGTCTGAATCCCGGGTCAGCTTATATCGATGCCGCAGGTCAAATGGCACACGCTGACCCAGTCTTCGTATATGTCCCATTTACCACAACCGATCTTTTAAACTGGAAGACCCATAATTCCTCGTATACTGAGAAACCACAAGCTATGACTGATCTGTTCACCTCAATAGTACAGACGCATAATCCGACATGGGCTGATTGCCAGCAGTTACTAATGACTTTATTTAACAATGAGGAAAGGACAAGAATAAATCAAGCAGCCATTAAAGCATTAGAGGATAGAGCCCGTGCTTTGAACCAAGCCAATCCAGCAGCATGGGCCGCGACACACTATCCCAACACCGATCCCGATTGGAACGTAAATGGTGCTGATATGGTTCAACTCAGAGCCTATAGAGACGCTATAATTGCTGGCATGAAAGCCGGAGGAAAGAAAGCCATTAACATGTCGAAGACAGTTGAGGTGATCCAGAAAAGCGATGAAGCGCCCAGTGTCTTTTATGACCGATTATTGGAGGCATACCGCTTGTATACCCCCTTTAATCCGGAAGACGCAGACAATTCCCGAATGGTTAACTCCGCCTTTGTCAGCCAAGCATACGGAGATATTAAGCGCAAGCTACAAAAGTTAGAAGGGTTTGCAGGTATGTCCATCACCCAACTAATGGAGGTAGCAAATAAGGTCTATATGAACAGGGATACAGAAAGTAAGAAAGAGGAAGAGCGCAAGATGCGTAAAAAGGCTGATATGCTAGCGGTAGCGATCGCAGGCGTAGATAAACGGGGCCCAGATAGAGGCAATAATAGATGGAGTAGGGAGCCTTTGAGTAGGGATCAATGCGCGTATTGCAAGGAAGAAGGGCATTGGAGGAACGAATGTCCGCAAAGAGAGCAGTACGAGAGAGACCAACCCAGGGCAGGCTACGGAAACTTTAGAGGTAGAGCGAGAGGTAGAGGAGGCCCCGGAGGGAGTAATGGTTATAGAGGGAGTAATGGGAACAGAGGAAGTGTTAGGGAAGACAGGTATATTCCAGCAGCGCAAAGGTCCCGCGATAGAGAAGGTAGGGACTTTGTAGGATTGGCTGACACTGTCATGGAGGACTATTGATACCGACCGGGCTCCATCCCCCTTGGTCGAGCGGAGCCTATGGTCGATGTATCAATAGGGGGGAAAAGGAGTGCGTTCATGATCGACACTGGTGCTGAACATTCAGTGGTGACTAATCTAGTTGCTCCTCCATCTGGAAGGACTATTACTGTGATAGGAGCAACTGGAAGAAGTGCTGAAAAACCGGTTCTTAAAAGTCGACTCTGTACATTGGGAGGCCACGTAGTAAAACACCAATTCCTTTATATGCCTGAATGTCCAGTCCAATTGCTGGGACGTGATATGCTATCAAAATTACAAGCGCAGATTACGTTCCTACCAAATGGAACAACATCCTTAAAGTTTAATGGACCTTCAGGTATTATGACTTTATCCGTACCAAAGGAAGAAGAGTGGCGACTTTATACAGTGTTGACTAGCCAAAACCCTAGGAGTGATGAGACATTGTTTAACATACCAGGAGTTTGGGCAGAGAACAACCCACCAGGACTGGCCCGCAATATTCCACCAATAAAAATTGAACTGAAACATGGGGTTTATCCAGTGAGCCTAAGACAATATCACATTCCGCAGAAGGCTAAGAAGAACATCCAATCCTATCTGGATAAGTTCATACGGTATGGTATCCTAAAATTCTGTACTTCCCCCTGGAACACCCCATTGCTGCCTGTTCAAAAGCCCGGTACAGATGAGTATCGACCTGTACAGGACTTAAGAGCAGTCAATGATGCGGTTGTTAGCATACATCCAGTTGTACCCAATCCATATAACCTGCTTGCTTTAATTCCGGGCGGGGCTACTTACTTCACAGTCTTAGATCTCAAAGATGCCTTCTTTTGCCTCCGAATTGCCGCAGAAAGCCAATGTATTTTCGCTTTCCAATGGGAGAACGCTGTAACGGGCTCAAAACGCCAAATGACTTGGACAAGACTGCCCCAAGGGTTTAAAAATTCACCTACCCTATTTGGTTCAGCTCTAAGTCAAGATCTACTGGATTTCGAGTCTATCCCAGGAGAATGTGTATTGTTACAATATGTAGATGACTTGTTGATAGCAGCAGTTACAAAAGAAAAATGTCAGCAAGCAACGCACGATCTACTACATATTCTCTGGAAGGCAGGATACAAGGTGTCCAGGAAGAAGGCTCAGTTGTGTTTGCCAACTGTCAAGTATCTGGGATTCCATATCTCTGAAGGTCAAAGGATTATGGGGCCAGAGAGAAAAGAAGCTGTCTGCCAAATACCAATACCCAAGAATAGAAGACAAGTGCGAGAATTCTTGGGGGCAGCAGGCTTCTGTAGGATATGGATTCCCAGCTATGCGATACTGGCAAAACCTCTGTACGCAGCCATCAAAGGTACAGAGCACGACCCCTTCTTATGGACCCAAGAACAGCAAACGGCATTTGAAGATGTGAAGAAGGCTTTGATGAGTGCCCCAGCATTAGGTCTACCTGATCACACACGACCATTCTACTTATATGTACACGAGCAAAGAAGAATGGCTGTGGGAGTATTGACACAGTACTTGGGATCATGGCAAAGACCTGTTGCCTACATGTCTAAGCAACTGGATGCAGTGGCCAGCGGACTTCCACCTTGTCTAAGAGCCGTAGCTGCAGCCGCCCTGCTAGTAGCTGAAGCCGATAAACTCACTCTGGGTCAAGAACTTTATGTACGAGTCCCACATGCAGTACAGACGTTGTTGGATTACAAAGGAAATCATTGGTTTAGTAACAGCCGTATGACCAAGTATCAAGCAATGTTGTGTGAAAACCCAAGAGTGCATTTAGAGACTGTAAACACCTTAAATCCAGCTACCCTTTTGCCGCAACCTACTGAAAGTCAACATGATTGTTTGGAAGTAATGGATGAAGTATTTTCAAGTAGACCAGATCTTCGTGATTTTCCCATCCAGAACCCCGATGTTCAATATTACACCGACGGCAGTAGTTATGTGAAAGAAGGGATCCGCTATGCAGGATATGCAGTGACAACAATAGACAAGGTGATAGAAGCTCGGCCACTGGCGAAAGGAACATCAGCACAAAAGGCAGAATTAATAGCACTAACACGAGCGTTACAATTGGCTGAAGGTTTAAGAGTAAATATCTATACGGACTCTAAGTATGCGTTTTTAACCACTCATGCCCACGGAGCTTTGTATAAAGAAAGAGGACTACTGAATTCAGAAGGCAAAGAAATCAAGTACGCAGCTGAAATCCTACAACTATTGGAAGCAGTGTGGGAGCCGAAAGAAGTCGGTATCATACATTGTCGAGCGCATCTGAGAGGAGATGGTGATGTAACCAAGGGAAATCGGATGGCAGATAGTGCAGCTAAGCGTGCTGCTGAATCAGGAAGACAGGAGTATGTGGGGCATATAGCTGCTCTTATACCAACTCCACTGTCCCAATGGACTCCAGTTTATACAGCTCAAGAAGAGGAGTGGTTAAAGACTGAACCGGGAAAGTATTTGGAGAACAAGTGGTATCAGCTAGAAGATGGAAGAATAGTCATACCAGCATCACTAGCGGTAGAAATTGTCCAAAATTATCACAACGGGACACATTCTGGGAGAGACAGTACTGAAGAATCTCTCAGGAAACATTTCTACATACCAAGATTGTCCAACTTGACTCAGGCCATTGTACGCAGATGTGTAACGTGTGCTAAGAATAATGCAAGACAAGGACCAGTAAAGCCACCAGGAGTCCAGTTTATGGGGGGACTCCCCATGTCCGATCTACAAATAGACTTTACAGTAATGCCTAAATCGGGTGGACATCGTTACCTGTTGGTAATTGTGTGCACCTATTCAGGCTGGGTAGAAGCATGTCCTACTCGTACAGAGAAAGCAGGAGAAGTTGTAAGATTCCTGCTACGAGAAATAATACCCCGATATGGACTACCCTGTTCTATAGGATCGGACAATGGTCCAGCTTTTGTTCATCAGTGCCTACAACAACTGACTCATATGCTTGGTATAAAGTGGAGGCTTCATACTGCATATAGACCCCAGAGTTCTGGTAAGGTAGAGAGAATGAATAGAACTATAAAGAACCAGTTGGCTAAAATGTGTCAGGAAACCCAACTTAAGTGGAACGTTCTCTTACCCATAGCTTTATTGCGAATCCGCAGTACCCCTACCAGAAGGATGGGCCTCTCTCCTTTTGAAATCATGTATGGGCGACCACCTCCCGTACTTGGTAACTTAAGGGGGGACTTGAGTCAGTTGGGAGAAGGAATTACCCGGCAGCAGGTTGTAGAGTTGGGTAAGACTATGGAGGAGGTACAGAAATGGGTACAAGATAGATTACCTGTGAATATTTATCCCCCTGTTCATAGTTATCATCCAGGAGACCAAGTGTGGATTAAAGAGTGGAATAATGTACCGTTAGGGCCCAAGTGGAGAGGTCCTTATGTTGTTCTTTTGTCTACCCCTACAGCGATAAAAGTAGCCGAAGTAACTCCGTGGATACATCACTCCAGGGTTAAACCAGCAGCAGTCGATTCTTGGCAAATTACAGCAGATCCAGAGAATCCCTGCAAGATCCGGTTGAAACGCACTACTCAGTCGGAGTAACGAGGAATTATTGTGGATTACAAATTTTATTGTTACAGGTGTGAGTGAGAAGGCCATAATAAAGCCTGTCCGCTTACCAACACATAGTGTATAAGCCAGGAAAGTCTCGAAGGGACACCTGTGAAGACGAGCAGAACTCCATTCCCTGCAGCCCTCACATCCTGGAAGCTGAGGTTCCATCGCACGGACGAAGACTGAGGATGACGGCGAAAGATGTGCTTTTGATTGTGTTTATTTATATGTGTTTTTATATTCAGGAAGGTAGAGGTACCGACACTCCTAGCTGTGAGGTATGCATTAAGACTACGAGAACAGGTAACCATATTTCCCAAACCCTAATTTGGCATTCACAATACGAATGTAAAGGAGAGGTATCAAGATGTAGATACCTAAATATAGACTATAGTGTGTGCCATTTAGGAGTAGGAGAACCTAAGTGCTTCAGTCCAGAGTATCAACCTCGTACAATTTGGTTGACTCTCAGGAATGGAGATCCTCAGGGGACCCTAATTAATAAGACGGTGTTAGAATCCGTACATTCTTCGGGTGTTCTGCTATTTGATGCATGTAAGGCGATATCAAGTGGTAGAAAACCGTGGAATGTATGTGGGGATCTTAGATGGGAGAGGACGTATGGGTCTAATGATAAATATATTTGTCCCAGTAGTAAAAATAAATATGTGAGTCCTAGATGCCCAAATAAAGACTATAACTTTTGTCCATATTGGTCTTGTGTGGGGTGGGCGACTTGGGGACAGACAGTAGATAAAGACATGATAGTGACTAAGTTGCCGACTAGCCCTTATTGTAAGTCTATGGAATGCAACCCAGTCCATATACTTATTAATAACCCCGACAAGTTCCTAGATAAGTATGGAAATTTATTTGGGTTTCAGATATACGGGACGGGTTTAGATCCTGGGACATTATTGTTTATAGGAATAGAGACTGATACGGTATCCTCCCAGACTCATCAAGTATACCATTCCTTTTATGAAGAGATGAGTATAGATAATAAGATCCCCCATAACGCTAAAAACCTGTTCATTGACCTAGCTGAAAGTATTGCCGGTAGTCTTAATGTTACCAACTGCTATGTGTGTGGAGGTACTAACATGGGAGACCAATGGCCTTGGGAAGCAAAGGAGGTAATGTCCGGTTCTGAGGCAGTTGACCAACTAATATCTACACAAGCCGATTATCATTTGAGTGTTAGAGGTAAATCTGAGTGGAGATTAAAGACCTCCATCATAGGTTATGTTTGCATAGCAAGGAAAGGAATAATGTATAATACTTCTGTAGGAGAATTAACTTGTCTAGGGCAAAAAGCTTATGATGATGATACTAAAAATACAACTTGGTGGTCGGCTTCAAATGTCTCAGAACCATCTAACCCGTTTGCTAGATATGCCAGTTTAAAGGATGTGTGGTTTGATTTATCCATCACATCTACCTGGAGAGCCCCAGCAAATTTGTACTGGATCTGTGGTAAGAAAGCCTATTCGGAGTTGCCACAGGACTGGGAAGGGGCATGTGTGTTGGGTATGCTCAAACCATCCTTCTTCTTGTTACCGATTGAAACAGGTGAGACTTTAGGTGTTAAAGTGTATGATGTGAATCATAGGAAGAAAAGGGGACCCTTAGAGATAGGCACCTGGGAAGATAATGAATGGCCTCCCCAGCGTATCATAGATTATTATGGGCCAGCCACGTGGGCAGAAGATGGTACCTTTGGTTATAGAACCCCAATTTATATGCTCAACCGTATTATAAGATTACAGGCGGTGGTTGAGATTATTACTAATGAGACCTCACAAGCACTCAATCTTCTAGCGAAGCATAATACCAGGATGAGGACAGCAGTGTACCAAAATAGATTAGCCTTGGATTACCTTTTGGCAGTAGAGGGAGGTGTATGTGGGAAGTTTAACCTGAGCAATTGCTGTCTTCAAATAGATGACGAAGGGCAAGCAATAGCTGAGCTTACTAGCCATATGGTTAAACTAGTGCATGTGCCTACTCAGGTATGGAAAGGGTACAATCCAAGTAGTTGGTTTGGTAGCTGGTATGAGTGGTTTGGAGGGCTTAAGGCAGTGGTAGGTGGAGTCCTACTGATTTTACTGTTGTGTCTACTCCTACCGTGTCTTATACCCTTAGTAGTTAGGTCTGTGCAAAGCCTGATAGGAAGTATAGCAGAGAGGAAGGCTGCTGCACAGATAATGGCGATATATAAGTATAAGGCTCTAGATCAAGGAGAACCAATGCAGGAAGATGAGTGTTAAAAGATTCACATCATAAGATAAGTCTGGTCTGGTTCATGGTAACCTGAGGTATATGCAAACCAAGGTTAAGTGATGCCTCAAGTAATTGTGAAATATCAGAGGCATCAAAGGGGGGAATGTGATGTAATTCCAGTAAAATACAAGTTTAGCAGGCTAAGATTGCCACAAGGCATATGTATGTATATGTGTTTGTAGTATCAGTTAGTTAATTACACGTAGCTAAGATACTGTTATCACTGTACTGACCAGGTGCAGGAATGTAAGAACTGGAATTACGCGTCCCTCTCCTTTGTATCAGATGAGCCACGTGGTTAGACCGGATGGATGAGTTTAGACTCTATTTATTAAATAGGTTAAGGGTATGTGTGGGTGTAGTTAATTGTGGGAGGAGCTACAGTGCTATATAAGGAATGTACTCTATGTATTCAGTACTCAGACTTTGCTGTATTTTGGTGACGCTAGTCCCTCTGAGTCCCGATCGGTGATCCAATAAAGAATCTCTTCCTTCCTGAAGAAACCTGTGTCCATCTCTCTGTGCTTGGCTTCCGTCAGTTTCTCCGGTATCACTTTCAGTTCAGCTATTTTTACATTGTATTTTAAATTCACTTGTTATTCAAATAATTTTGTCACTTTAGTAAATAACACTGCTAGTGTCCATTTGGTCATAATACATTTCCAATAATCTCTATAAAACTAAGAACGTTCAGAAAACATCCCTCCGTTGCTTTCAGACTGCTAGAATAGAGACAGACAACGTTTTCTTAATATAGGAAGAGTGAGGTGAGCCATCATTTGAAATCCCTTTGCAGAAATGCAGAGAGTCGTTATGAAGTCCTGGCAGAGAAATGTACTTCAAGTCAAGGTCAAAACTAGGTCCTCTTCTCTTCCTCTCTCAGAATGTGTTCTTCTTTTCTTTATTTCTGATCTAGTTTTCTTTAAAACATGATAAAGTAGGGTCGAATTTGTCTTGAGTATTTTTCCTACGCTTGACCTTCTTTGACCAAAGGAGGAGCTTAAGTCAGCTCCATTGACTCAGAGAAAGTACTCACCCTCCTCTTTGACAGAGGAAATGGAGCTGACTTAAACTCCTCCTTGGTTCAAAGTAAGTCAAACGTAGGAAAAATTTCTAAGACAAAGTAGTCCCCTGAGGGGAGGGAGCAGAAAATTGAACAGTGAGATTGCATGACATGATATATACATGAAAAAAAACACTTCACTCAGCTAAAGTTGTTAAGTTGTTTGATGCTTAGTGTATCACTTTATTAATATGACTAAAGGGGGGGGGGGGGAGGGAGGGGGTTAAATTAAATGACTAAATGTTAAAGAATTACTGACTGATCTTTTTTTATTCTTTCCATAGCACTGAATATAGATCACATCACAGGAAACTTTGAAGTGAACAAAGAATTTGATGCCTTGTTAATAAGCACTGCACCTGAAATTAGAGCACATGAAAACCTTTTTGAGATCCCTACAGAGGTACTATATTTATTTAAAATATCAAAAAAAGATATTTGTTCACAATTCCGGCATCAGCAAACCCATTACTGTGCCTCATTTCCCCATTTAATTCAATATGAAAATTGTGGCTGCACTGTTCGTGTCGCATGAAATATATAGAACAAGTTGCAAGTGTAGTAGCATAGCACATGCTCAGTGTACAATAGATGAGGACTGGCTGGAGCTTTCACACGCAGGTTTTTGTTTTTTGATAATTTTTTAATTAAGTTGGACCTGTAGATCTACATGTTTGCTGCAAGAATATACATTGCTTTATGTTAATAAAGCAAATTTAACCAAATTATGTTAATGCAAATTTAACCAAAGTATATGTATTACATTAAAATATTTGGGATGGATGGCAGGCAGGGTTTTTTTTTTATTACAAATGTTTTATTTTAAATTGTTGTGAGATATGCACAGTATCATGTCTAATCATTCATATTTTAGTTCCTAATATTTTATATTTCTGGTTATGCTGCCCATCCCCTTTAAATTGAAGAATTAAAAATTGATAAAGAATACTAAATTGTTTTTTTTTTTTTTTAAGAATCCTGCAATATTTAAGCAGCTTTGGACATTTACTAGTGCACCATTTCTATCTGGGTTTTTCATAAAAGTCTGAATACCCCTGGTACAGACTATCAAAAAATAATCTGATCCAGTGACAATAATACAGACAATGGGGACTATGTTTAAAAATGTACGCCTTTTTTGTTTTGTGCTATAATTTTCCAACCACACCATGTTATGTATAAAGCTGTTGGGTCACTCTTTATCCACTGGTGACTTTTTCTCCCCATTTACCAAGTACATGTCAGTTTTGTTTCAGAGAACATCCACCAGTGAAAGTCAGAACAAATTAGAGCAGTTTTCCGAGTGTTTTAATTCATAGGCCACATCAAAATTGTAGTTTAGAAAGAATTGCAATAAGACAACTAGAAGTTATGAGCATGGTGCAAGTAGGATATTTCTACCGACCAAAATGTGAAAACAAAGTAAGAACATGCCAAAATAATGACACCACTTTTATACATGACACTCAATGTTCTCAAAATCTATCCGTGTCCAGGATGTGTAATACAGCCTTCAAATCATTTTGAATGAAGTCTGGATTTTGCCCTGCCCAGATGCAACTGAACTGCCAGTTCAAATACAAGTTATCATTACACCAAACTTTAGAGTGCTCTGTATGGTGCCTGGAGTGGCCCCAATAAATAGTCAAGCCTACCTGATTACTCTGGGTTCCCCCAGTCCTGTTTTCTCTTCTGAAAGCGCTAATGCGGAAATCCATATTTGCAAATTATGATGTCAATTCTGCCTGTTTTTGGACAGAATACAATGGTAAGAGTGTAAAACAAATTTGGGAAGATTTGTTGTGGAAGGAGAATTTCTGCTTTGTATATATTTGAAGAGAAGTTCGGATTGGAGACCCAGATTAATGTCAGCCCATTCGGCAATGGTTTGTCTACTTAACGTGGTATTATAACCACTAGGACATACTGTATTGGTTGTGGTGCCTTAAGTGGCCCTTTAATTCACCAGTAGCAGTAATTGAATGATTTTATGCATTCAACAACAAGACTTTTTTTTTAATCTTTAGGATGCAGTCCAGAGATTCCTGTTTCTTGGTAGGTATTACGCTACTCCCTTCCTGAAAAATGCATGATTTCTTTTTATACAATACACAGTGACATTATTTACAAAATTGAGAATTCAATGTGAATTTCAAAGGACATGATACCTGTAAAAAGTCTCTAAGTCAGATATACTCTACTTTTCACATTAAATTTGAAATTCACTTTAAATGTAGTTTGAATTCTCACTTTAGTAATAAATCCCTTCCAACTAATGGCAAGGAGTGTCTTTACGCAGTATATTTCGCTCTCTTTTTTATATACAAGAAACTGAGAGCATAGACATTTAGACGTAGACCACGAAATATATGATTGCATGAGCAGTATTGGGTCATAAGGCAGATAACTCATTCGAGATCAGTGCGAGATCTGCTACGTTACATCATAGTTTATAGTCAACACTGTTGTATCTCTACAAGTGTACCATTAGGTTATCTATCCATGTGATTCTTACTTTGTCAAATATATTTTGATTATTCTAGTATTTGTGGAAACTCAATTTAATTAATTAATCGTACTTTAAAGGGGCACTATAGTTACCAAAAACGTTTAGCTTAATGAAGCAGTTTTGGTGTATAGATCATGCCCCTGCAGTTTCACCGGTCAATTCTCTACCAATTAGGAGTTACATTACTTTGTTTATAGAGCCCTAGTCACACTTCCATGCGACTTGCACAGCCTTCCTAAACACTTCTGGTAAATATACATCTAATGTTTACATTTCCTTTATTGCATACTCTAGTGCATGTTTAATTTAGAATTTCCTATCTCCTTACTAGCTTGCTAGACCTTGCAAAAGCCTCTTGTGTGTGATTAAAGTTACATATAAGGAGCAAAAGGGGGCAGAGCTTGCAAGCCTGATGAACGGATGCCATCTCTATTGGCTCCCAAATAATCTACAACATCAAACCTAATATCGTGTAAACTAAGACCCATCCGACTTACTTAACCCTCCAGCTGGTCTCCCCGAGCCGCAACGCATCAATAGATGCCTTTCTTTCACACAATATACAAAAAAAACAAGCTAAAAGATGGCGCAGTAATTTCTAAGTGACTATAAGATATTTAAACAAATAATAGCAGCACCTTATAAGTGTAAAACATAAAGTGCGCTGTGTCTTTAAATAGCTATGCCTTCACAAAATTGTGCAAAATGCAACACTCACAAAAGTGCTTAAGTGCAAAATGTGCAAAACAATAAATGTTGTGACTTGTGTATAGATTCTTATTATACAACAAATTGTGATAAAAAAAGGGTTAATTTTGTGAAATAATATAGTTTTACAAACCCAAATTGATAGAATAAAATTTATCTTTTACTGAGACGACCGCCCCATCGTTTTTAACCTATTGGATTCCAGAGGTCTACTCCCTGGAGACACTGTTCACAGTGTACAAGTGATTATAGCCTGAGCAGTCTCTTTACGTGCTCTGTGTTTGTGAGTGTTATACCACATTTTTTAATATTCTCAAGTGTTTTTACAGTATTATACTATTATATGTTTTGTCTCCTTTTTACATGTAGAGCATCATTTACTTCTATCAATTTGGGTTTGTAAAACTATATTATTTCACAAAATTAACCCTTTCTTTCACACGCCAAAAAACTCCATTGCATTGACACGATACTCAATGCCAACTACTCCCTCTCACCACCCCTCACCCCCACTGCCCCCTTGGTTAGGGGTATCATATAACGATACGGAGGCATAACTCCCCACAAGCTTGGCTCTATTATGCCAAATGATTCTCACCTACACAATACACTTTCTAAGCCTCTAGATAATCGATACCCCATACACCGGGAGAACTCACGCGTCTCTCCACAATCATACATATGCCATGCTGCTACTACCCTCAACACAGACCCTCGAGCATATCTCATACCCACCACATGGGAGCACCTGAGAGCCTATCCTCACCTAATAATTAACACCTACAACTCCTCTCAGATACGCTCAAATTGTTAAATCCTGTTATTTTATATATAAAAAGGTGCTTTGTAATAGCATTATCGATGTATACTTATACTGCCAATGTAAGGCTTAACTGTACTGTAATGATAATGTCTTTGCTATGCACCACCAAAATAAAGAATTAAAAAATGTAAGAAGAAGAAGATTCAGAGTTAACATCTGATTGAAAATGAAACAATTTTTTCCGTGCAGGTTGTGTCAGTCACAGCCAGGAGAGGTGTGTCTAAGGCTGCATAAACAGAAACAAAAGTGATTTAACTCCTAAATGGCAGAGAATTAAGCAGTGAGACTGCAGAAGCATGATCTATACACCAAAACTGCTTCATTAAGCTAAAGTTGTTTTGGTGACTACAGTGTCCATTTTGTTCTTGTCATTGCCAAATCAATTACTCCTATAGTTTATTAATTAATTATGATATTTTAGCAATTCTTGGGGGTTTCTTTTTAAAAGCTTTTAAATAATGTCCTGATAGGTGATTCTACTTTTCTGTTTGCTTATATTTTCAGGTGATGACCGTAATATCAAAGCCGTTTATGTAGCTGGAAGACGTGTGGTGCCATTCCCAAGGAATGACTAATGTTAATCTAAAATCCAGTAAAGTGAATATACATTAACGATGGGCATTCTCAATAGGAAATAAATAATATAATACATTATATACAAAAGCAGTACTTTTTAAACTGGCCCTCAAAGAGTAGTTAAGTGTTCTGAGTCTGTTAAACTATTTAATACTGTAGGTCAGTGATAGCTAACTTTACATCCCACATGTATAATAGCTGGCAAATCTAAAAAAAAAAAATGCACGATAAATGTTGATTACTGTTGTTTCTGTTAAATCTTTTGTTGTTGACAACCTGGTAGCTAACTGAAATGGAGCAAAAATGTATGATGAGTTTAATGGGTATTGGGTTCAAATTTAGCATTTTGCTACATTTTAGTTTATGAATAACAGTGCTGTTTCAGTGAGAATTGACTTATATTGCACATAAAAAAGGCAGAATAGGCTTTAGAAATGAGAAATAAAAATGGGCACAATTTAGACTCCCAAAAATTCACAATATTAATATAACATTTAATTTCACCAATCCAATATTTCTTGTATCTAATGGCGGATACAAGAAGGTAAATTACAATGCAATAAAGTGGTGTAAAAAGTGCTGCGTGTGTTTCTCTATTGTTAAACATCATCCACTAAAATTTGATTAAACTAAAATTAAATAATTTTAATAACTTTTAGCCACTAGAGGTGTTACTAGCCAGCAATGTACACATTGCCTTTTCTCTGTTTACATTGCTCAGCCTACAGGGACATGCTGCAGACACCATGACCACTACATTAAGCTATGGTGGTTCTAGTGACTATGGTGTCCTTTTAATCTGACTTTTTAATTATATTTTGCAGTTTTTTTCCTTTTTTAAAATTCAACAACGTTAAAGGACCACTCTAGTGCCAGGAAAACATACTCGTTTTCCTGGCACTAGAGTGCCCTGAGGGTGCCCCCACCCTCAGGGACCCACTCCCGCCGGGCTCTGGGGGGAGGAAGGGGTTAAACTTACCTCTTTCTCCAGCACCGGGCGGGGAGCTTTCCTCCTCCAATCCTTCTTCCTTGCGACGTCATCGGCTGAATGCGCATGCGCGGCAGGAGCCGCGCTCGCATTCAGCCGGTCGCATAGGAAAGCATTCATAATGCTTTCCTATGGACGCTTGCGTGCTCTCACTGTGATTTTCACAGTGAGAAGCACGCAAGCGCCTCTAGCGGCTGTCAATGAGACAGCCGCTAGAGGCTCTGGAGGTTGGCTTAACCCTCAGTATAAACATAGCAGTTTCTCTGAAACTGATATGTTTATAAAAAAAAAAGGGTAAAAGCTAGCTGGATCTGGCACCCAGACCACCTCATTAAGCTGAAGTGGTCTGGGTGCCTAGAGTGGTCCTTTAGGGAGAGCATGTTTTTTTTTTTGTATTCCTAGCATTGTTCCCTCATCATTCTTTTATTATCTACGGTTTTGAAAGTTGGATTATATTATTATATATGATTTATTCATGACACTTGTATTCATTTTAATGCAAAAATGAAATGATTACACTCAGCACCATAACTTGTTATTTTCAAACAATATTTACCTTTTATGAATTGAATAATAAAATGATTGTGGCCCATGGTTGGGGGGTGTAGAATGACATGTTCACCACAACAGTTTATTAAATAACATAGCGCTAGGAGAGACAGTGCCATGTCCTGCAGGGTATATTTAATAGCCCCCACCCATGCACAGCTGGGGGGGATATGTCTCTACCGGTCACAACTGGGGGTATTTGGGTAGACCATAATTCAATCATTAAGGTTTAACCCTGACCCAATGCACTTGCAAGGTTCCCTCCGGTAATGCTAGTGACTGAATGAAGATTAAAGGACCATTAGAGGCACCCAGACCACTTCAGCTCAATGAAGTGGTCTGGGTGCCAGGTCCATCTAGGGTTAACCCTGCAGCTGTAAACATAGCAGTTTCAGAGAAAATGCTATGTTTACATTAGGGTTAATCCAGCCTCTAGTAGCTGTCTCATTGACAGCCGCTAGAGGCGTTTCCGCGCTTCTCACTGTGAAAATCACAGTGAGAAGATGCTTACGTCCATAGGAAAGCATTGAGAAATGCTTTCCTGTGGACTGATTCAGCGCTGACGTCGGAAGATGGAGGAGATTTCCCCAGCGCCGAGGAAGGTAAGTGATTAATCCCTTCCTCCCCCTTTAGCCCAGTGGGAGTGGGACCCTGAGGTTGGAGCTGTGAAAGGGGCTCCAATTTTTCTCACAGCAGCCCTATGTGTCCTAAAATGAGAATTCAAGGTGAATTGAAAGTAAAATAGTTGAACTAGAAAAGTTTCTGTGGCCTTAAATTTGAAATGAAAGTTTAATTCACGTTGGATTCTCATTTTAGTAAATAATGCTGTTTTGTTAAAAGTTTCTGTATATTTCTTTCCAGGTTTAATCAAGGCATTTATTTTCTGTACTCACTATAAGGTTAATAGGTGGCAATTTTGTGAATGCTAAAAGCTACCACCTTTCCTTCCATGATAGTTCAACTGCTTGCTTAGCAGAATTAACAACATAGTAAAGATATTACATGCAATTAAAAAATAAAGCCAGTTACAGAGGTTTAATTTGGCCATTTTGAGGGGAAGCCATGCAAGTTTGCTCAGAAGGGTAGGATTGCTGAGGCTTGGAAATTTTTGACCACCCAGGTCATTTTAGATTTACACTGGGGATCAAAGGAGTGTGCATGCTGTGGTCACCTGTTGCGTCAAGAGGAAATCATTTTTAGGGCTAAATAATGTGTTGGCCAACTGGCATTAACAGTATTTGGACATGGAGTCTGGTGGTTTTCTAATACGTGGGCAAGAGGTTTCTGGTGTTCTCTCCTGAGTTATAGTAGGTATAGTAGTAGAGTTTGGGGCAGAATAACATAAAATTTGGTGTGCTTGGAATAGTAGTATTTGTAGCAGCATCTTTTATTTTTGTAATTCTTTATTTTTGGGGTGCATTTGTGATTGACAGAAACATTTGTCAGCATGAAACAAAAATATTATACATTGCTTTGTCACATTTATAACAGTGGTCACGCTAGCTAGTCTGCACTTTTTAATTTTACATGCTTTTGTCTCTCTTGGCTAGGTGGAGGATTGCGTTGAACGTTTGGTGTTCCATCTGGTGTAGTGTGCTCGGGGAGCCGAGAGTGATGCATAGGTATGCTATGTGTAGCGTAGCTTGACGTTATATCGTGCGTATTCGTTAGTGCTTTACAATAACTAGGTGCCATGTTATGGCCATGGACTGTAGGGTGAGACGTAGCGGGTCATAAGGTCGTGGTCGTTAGGTGGGTTCATTACCAGGCTTGTCCGCCCCTCTTTGAGTATCATGCCCCTGACCTAGGGAGTTTAGGGTGGGTAGGGAGGGCTGGGGGGTGAGAGAAGGGGGGGGGGGGGGTGATGTCCCACCAGGTATGGTGTGTTAGTGTGGTAGTGTATCTGTACTTGAGCAGTGTACCAGTCAGTGCTCCTGGTTGTGATTTTTAGTGACTGGGTAGTCAGAGTTAAACTTATGCATCACTAAATGAAAAATAACATAAAATTAAGGCATAACAGGTTAAAACATGAGATGAGGGTATAACAATGGGTCTTCTTTGAACTTCCGCTCAGAGCCATGCTCTCTGGTACAGCTTGGCAGTATGAGTCCTGTGTGGGCTCTGGGTAGTCAAGTCCCTTGCGTGTCAGAGCCTCTGGGAATGAAAGACTCTATGTTATCTAGATCCCAGGATTTGTCAGGACCGTCGGGGACGTCAGCGGGTGTTCCTGTAGCAGGTAGTGGCAGTCCTATCGCTTCCAGAAATGCTGTTGTGTCATCAGGGGTGCAGAGTGTATGTGTAGCTCCATTGCGTTTCGCCACTAGGGAGCCCGCTGGACCCCAGTGATATTGCACCCCCGAGGACCGAAGGTGGGTGGTTACTGTCTCCAATGATCTACGCCACTGAAGTGTTGCCTTGGAGAGGTCTTGGGAAAAAGTGTAGCTGTGAGTCGTCAAACTAAATGGGCAGCTTTCCTCGGATTGCCGCCATGATGTGGGCCTTATCGGTGGCTGAGGTGCAGCGAACTATAACATCCCATGGTGTGGTGGTGGTTCCGGAACCGGGGATGCGGTATATCCCTTCTAGCTTGAGTCTCTTGTTCACCGCGGGTGGGATGATAGTGGCTAGTAGCCTCTGGGTATAACGAGGCAGCTTCTCCGCTGTTATCCCAGCAGGGATGCCCCTAATCTTAAAATTGTTGCGGCGTTGTTGATTTCTAGGTTAGTCACCCATTGTGAAAGGTTGCACTGCGGGGTATGTAGCTGCTGTACTGCTCTGTTAAAGTTGGACACAGCGGTTTGGGTACTCTAGAGGTCTTCCTCCGCTGCCTTGATGCGGTCTGTATTGGCCTGTATTTCTATCTGAAGAAGCGCTTGGTCCACCGCCATCATCTGATGCAGGTCAAAGAGGAGCACCTTGAGGTCCCCTTTGGTTTGTCTTGGGGTGAACCCGAAGGGCATCGGTCGACACAGCCTGTCGCCCTGCTTGCGGTGCCGCAATTTATTTTGAGCTTTGGTGGGTCTGTATAGCGATTTTTGGGTGAAGTTTTCAAGGTAAGCGAGGAGCGATCAGGAATGGCATCTATTCAGCTCGAGCATTGGCTCCTCACCCTTTTTTTTAAATCATGTTTAGTAAATGTAAAATGTATACTTTTTTTTTGTTTGTTTTAACCTTTTTCTGGCAGACCGTTTCCCAGTAAAATAGATATCTTGGTCAAGGTCTTTGGTACATGTTCATTCATTTAACAGGTAGAATCGGAAAAATATTCAGTATCGGAAAAGATCAAGAGAGAAATGCAGAGAATAACTTTGTTTGTATTATTTTAAACATGTCCTTTGGGACATACTTACTAATAAGTAACTAATTAATATTCTCTGTTACTGAAAATAGTTTCTTTATTTACAAGTAAAATATTAACTGACAACTCAGCCTTTATAGATAAATAATAAAAATGAGAAGAGAAAATGTTGACTCAAATGTAAACTATAAATTATGCACCACGAGTTAAAACTGAATTGCATATTAACAAACGTAACTGTAGGGCTTGTACACACCTATGCAATAAAACTGTCCGTACTGCATTTTAATAGCATTCCATCATCAAATTTCATACAATGAGCTATAAACTCTCCAACTTTATTGAACTTTATATCTATATTTTTGTCTACTTTATTTTGTTTAGAGGTATAACTCCATAACAACCCATTTACAGGACGAGACTGTGAGAAAGCACAGATTTACAAGGAAAAATTGTTATTTAGAAAAGGGATACAAGCACTAAAAAGTATGTGACACATGGGGGATATATAGGCTTGCCACAAGTGTGAGATAGTTTAAAGCACTGGAGGTTTCAGTATGATGTTTCATCTTTATCTGAATTCTGATGTGATTACTTTATCTTCTAAAAAAAATGATTGGCCATTTGCAGGATTTTTAATCTTTTTAGAGCATTGATACACTAGTCAGGAAGCTTTATTAGATATACAAGAACACTATTTCACTCCAAAGCCTGGATTTCGGAAGTGCCGAACCGAATTGCCGAAGTCACGAATTGCAGAAGTCATGAATTTTGGAATGCAAAACCGAACCAAATTTTTTGCCCATGCACATCCCTACTCTGAAGCAGCAAAGTATCCCCAAACTATAGGAACCATAGTGGAACATCAAGACAGTCTTTGAGATGTGCAGAATTTTTTTCTGAGATTTCATCTCTTATGTCTTTCCATTTATATCACTCCAGTTCGAGGTCTTGCTTACAGTACAAACATGAAAGAGACTTTGGCAAATTTGAGATTTTATTTTTAGGTTTTGCTGTTATCATTGGATTTCCTTTCAACATCTACAGCATTGCATGTGCTGAGCTCTTGACATTATTTTTTATAAAGAAAGACATACATTTTTCCTTACTATAGACTACTAGAAACCCAGGCCATTAGAGGTGTTTCTATAGTCTTTTCCAGCATTATCCATTTTAGAAATCCTTACTCCCACCAGTCATTATTTGCATTAGGAGGTTTCCTAATTTTGATATTTTGACCTAAGGCACTCCCCCAGGATGACATCATGCTAGGAGGAGGCTTGGGCAGAACTGCGTGAGACACTGTGCTAGAGAGAAGAAGAGTAATTTTACTTTTGTTCACTTTTTAGTCACTTTTTTCATCCCCCTTAGTTTTAGGGGCCCTAAAACTAAGGGGGATGATATGGTCACAAAAACAACTTTAGCTTAATGAAGCAGGTTTAGTGTATAGATCATGCTTCTGCAATCTCACTTTTCAGTTCTCAGCCAATTAGGAGTTAAATCACTTTGTTTATGCAGCCCTAGGCACACCTTCATGCATGTGAGTTACACAGCCATCCTAAACACTTCCTGAAAAGATTCATCTAATGTTTATATTTCCTTTATTTCAAATTCTGTTTAATGTATAATTTGTTATCCTCTGTTAATAGCTTGCTAGACTCTGCTGGAGCCTCCTGTATGTATTTAAATTTCAATTCACAGAGTAGGAGATAAAAACGTTTAAAATAGGTTGTAGCAGACTTGATTCCCTTGTGTTCGGTTGTCTGTACCCATTTGTTTGTCTCCCGAATGGATGGTGTGTGGTCCCCCTTTTTATACCTCCCCGAACACCGACCTCCCCTGGCTGTAAACCACAAATCAACACCTTAACACATTAACTGCTTTCCCTGGGTGCATGGTTGTTGAATGCCTGAAACTATTTTCAGCTACACAAGTACACAAACCCAGGTGGAGTTCGTACCGCTGCCTGTTCTACTTCCCAACTACCTAGAAGAATGATGTTCGGGAGATATGAACTACCGATTGAGAGGAGCATTCACTCCCTAAAAGCCAGGAGGAGCGTTCGGCGGGGTTCGCACACGAACTCCCAAAAGCTGACCGTCCGCCACCCTCATTCTTATGCAACTGTTTTGGGCTATCGCCTTGTGGCTGGTCAGTCAGAACTTTGCCCAAACAGATCTCATCGCTTTTTGGATATGTTGGCCGCTCAGATCACAGTTATTCGGGAATTTATGAATTGTGGGGTTCCTGTGAATTATGACTAGGTTTTGGGGTGTTTTGTATATATGTTGCATATTTTCCTTTATCTGAGAGATAATTGAGTTACTCAGTTTTGACTCAATTATCTCTCATACAATGGGTTGCCTGGGAGGGGTTGTGTATGCTTTGTATCAGTTTTACTCCCAGAACTGTGTGTCATCCAGTTACTGGTGGAATAGAGCTATTTACACTTCAGCGCCTTGTTCCAGAGTTCCAGACTTCACGGATCCAGCGGAAGAAAAGTCCTTGTCAGGACAAGTGCTCCACTACATAGGTAACATCTGACTGAAAATGAAACAATTTTTTTTCATGAAAGCACTGCCAGTCACAGCCAGCGGAGCTGTGACTAAGGCTGCATAAACAGAAACAAAAGTAGTTTAACTCCTAAGTGACAAATTATTGAGATTCAGACGTATGATCTGTATAAAAAAACGACTTTATTAAGCTAAAGTTGTTTAGGTGACTCGAAAATAACACAATGCATGCGCAAAAAAAACAAAAAACAAAAAAACAAGGAGGGAGCCGGCAGTGCTACCAGCTCCCTCCTTGTAATAATATTAATTAATACCTACCCCCCTGCATTAAAACCTATGGGTTCACTATGACCCCCATATTAATAAAAGTAAGGTTAAATCATCCCACATGCCCCTACTCGCGGCATGATGAATTAACTTCCCTTTTATAATATGGGGGTCATAGTGACCCCCATACTGATTTATATTCACTGGTAAATGACAGCGAGCAGCCACTGGCTGCTTAATGTTTAAGCGACATGACCCTCCTCGCGGCATGCGGGAGTATTTAACCTCCACGAAATTAAACGAAAAAGTAATGCATTCGGCATTTGCCTTTTCGTTTTGTTTATATTTTGTATGTAGGGCTTTCGTTTACGTTTTAGTAAATTAATACGAAAAATCAGAATTTTCGGACAAAATCGTATTCGTACGAAAACTAATGCACATGTCTACAAGATTCCATGTTATTGTAGAATTATTGAAATATGAGTTTATTTAAAGGGCTCCTGCATTAAATGTAAGCAAAACAATATATCCCTGTGCTTTAATGTATATTTTTAAGTACTTCTATTTGGAAAATATTTTTTTAGAATAACAGTAACTTTAGGTGATAAAATAGTGCAGTCATCAATGTCTTGTAGATAAATAGAATTCCCAGTTTGATATGATACATTTCAGTTTAGAATATATAAATAGTTGTAAGCCATGGAGGCTTCATCCCCAAAATTTCCACTTTGCATAATCACTGGTGACTGCTATTACCTTCTGAATCTGTCCTTGGAAATGAGTCTAATCCAAACCAATATGTAATGTTTAATTTCTAATCACTGTAAATAAACATGGTTAAGAGTACAAAATATAAGATAAATAAATGTATATACAAAGTACAATATTAGGTAAAAATGTTCAATTCTATTGTTGATATTCAAACAGAAAGTATACGTATACAAAAAGTAACTGTACTGTAAGGTAGTGGTGTTGGAGCACTCTCTAGTGGTCAATAAGGAATGTACATTTCTATATCCTAGGAAAAAATATGATCCTGTGATCCTTAGGAAACTAAAAAAAAACAATTATTGTTGCTATAAGCAAATGGTGAAGGTTGAGCTCTTGTGGTAGAGAAAACACGTTGAAAAATGTGGAATTCTTAATTAAAATATCAATGTTACAAATTAAATGCAGCAAAAAAAAGTCCATAAGATAAATTACATTTACATTATGAAAGTGTTTGAATAATATGAACAGAAGTCAAATGAATGGTATTCTTCTGTGAATTTAGATTATTAAATTTGACCCCTTTCGCACCAGCTTTTGCATCTGGCTATACTGTATTCGTGAGCTGACACCTTTATATTTTACATTTACATATCATATTACTTGAACTTCCCAATTACTGGCTTTCCTATTAGTGTGTCTGAATGAAATTCATTGCCTAGCTAAAGGTGAAGTTTGGATGTAAGATTTTTACTGGGCTTTATGTGTTTAAAATCTGCAAAGAGAAATATGTTAGCAACAAATTTAGTTTCTTCCTGGTCTGAGAGGCGCTCGCCATAGATGCTGCAAATTTTATTCTCATCTCACATAAAAAAGGGTATAAGAAGAATACCTTGGAAAAAATACCGGTTAGCCAAACAAATCAATAGAAATCAACTATTGAGTGATAAACCTCAGATTGAAACTTCTAATGAAAATTTCACATCAGCTTTCATAACACAATTTAACACTGACCATAACAAAATAAAAAAAATGTCTACAACAATATTGGCCAATTCTGTTACAGGACCCAGTTTTAGGGACAGCATTATCAAAACAACCTAAATTAATCTATAAAAAGAACAGAAATTTTAAAAATATGCTAGCTCCCAGCTATGCTCTAAAGTCCACACACCAAAATGTCTCTAATATATTAGGATCCTTTAGAGGATGTAATACATGTAAAGCTTGCACCACCAGTCTTGTATTTAGAACCAATTCCTTTTCTAGATTCAGTACAGGAGAGATGTTTAACATCAAATCAGATATAGGTTGCCACACGGACTATGTTGTTTATTTACTGCAGTGTCCGTGTGGCAAACAATATGTAGGGCGCACGAAAAGGATTCTAAAGATACGATTTATGGAACATCTTAATAATAAAAAAAAGAAGCTCATAACCCATTCTATACCCACTCATTGCAATGCCTGTCCTTTGTTCTCCCTTTACAACTTCAAGGGTGTGGGAATAGAAAGAGCATTACCCTATTGGAGGGGAGGTGATAGACTAAAAAAATTAGCACAACGTGAAACATTCTGGATTCATAAACTCCAGACCCTTCACCCAAGAGGGACTTAATTTTGATATAGACCTCATGTGTTTTCTTGATTAGTTTTTTCTTTTGTTCCACAGCAGTGCCTTTTTAGGAGGGACTTTCTTATTTTTGTATTCTTTTTGCATCTTTATTTTCTTTATTTTTTTTACATACCATTGCTGTTATCTCATATACATTGGAGGTTTTGCAAGATGCAAATTGTCTTGATGGTTGTCTTTTAAATATGGGATATCTATATATTGTTTGATGGATTTATATTATTATAATTCTTCAGGAACAATTTTTACTAAGGACATATAAAAAGAAAGCACTGTATGGACACCACCAGACCACTAAGGAATACTGTTTGTAATATTCCACAGTTTAGATGATATCAATAATTCAGATATTATAATAATGAAATAGCTGAATATATAGGATTCTAAAATAGATTTATATAATTTAATTTTAAATATATAAAAAAAAAAATTCAAAAGTTTGATTTGGATATATCACTTATGCCAAGGTGTGAATGTAGATAAATCTTTAAACAGATAAAGACTAAAATGGATAGCATCCTATTTGATTGATGGATGCTTATTAATTTGGCACATATATCAGTAATGATTATTGATTATTATTTTGGAATGCACATTTAATATAACTATCTGAGTTGTAAGATAACCCACTTATTGGGTCTATAGTGCTATACACTAAATGTCACGTCAAAGAGTTTACAACACTGGTATCATCTATGGATTATATCTATTACCATAATAATACATTGAAATAACAAGGGGTTAAATGAGAAGTCTATGTATTTGGATACACTCTTACATTTTAAATATAGAAATAAGATGATAGGGAAACAATAATGTGTTTTTTGTATTTTGTGTTTTCTAAGTTTGATTATTTAGATCTATAACTAACTCCTTTTTTTCTGTTAGGAGATCTTCTGTTTTACATGTTCTTGCTAAATTTTGATTATTATTAGGATCGCTATATACTGGGCGACCTCTAGGTGGAAATATGTAATTGTTCATCATAACTGAGCTGGAACGCATAGGTCAGTGGAACGCGGAAGTATAAACGGATTTTCACTTCCGGTTTCCGGTTCCACCGTTTTGCGCCAAGAAAGACCGATGGAACACCCACTCCACACCTGAACATGATCCCTGGACACTCCACAACTGAATAGGATCATAGAATCAACGGTAACTCCCACTGGACCCACCTATGAACTGAGGGCTCAGCCCTATTCATAGAGAGTCACTGAAGGGGGGATATTGTATGCATTTCTGTATTTGATTGCTTTTAATTGCCATATTGCTTATTTTTGGTCCCTGAGGAAGTTCCTTTTAACAGGAACGAAACGCGTAGGACCTTTCCTCTGTTTTATTTTTCTTTATGTGGCTAATTTATATGGTCCTTTCTTTTACAATAAATTTGCATATTTATTTTACCCATACTTCATCGGAGTCTCATTCCATATTTTTGGTCCGCTTGGAGTTCCAGTGGAGAGTGGAGGCGTTTAGCCACCCAAGTTTATCGGGGCAGGCACCTTTTTGGCGCATTATTCATTTCAATCTTGTGAGTGTATTACTATCTCAGCGCACTAGAACTTGTTTTACTGTATCACACTATGTGCCTTTTTTTTGTTCCTGTTTTAGATTATGTGCAGCCGAATCTCATTACCTTCTGTGTTCATAACATATATACTGTCCATACATAATTACCAACAAGTGAAATTGGCAGACGCAAAAAGTCTACAAAAAGAGGGAAAAAAAGAAAATGGAGGTTGCATGATCCCAATTAGGAAAGGTTCTGTTAGTACTTGGAGGCAGATCCCAAGGATGTGTCTAGTACAAAGGTTATATTGGCTGGATCTTATTTATGAGAATGTGGAGTTAGATCTGTAGATGTAGAACTGCAACACAGATGTGACAGCAAAGCACCTATCTTCATCGCTGTTGTGTTGCAGCTGGTACTTGTTGCCTTAAGAGACACTGATGGATGTAAAGTATGGGAATTTAAGAACACACCTTCAGTGCATCTGTTAATGTGTCTAACCTTTGTGTCGCAAGACCACATCTTTCCACCAACCTGTGGGTTTCACCTACATGGGTCAACACCAATCCTCTCCCACTCCTCTTAAACTTAATGGCACACTCTACTGTTAGAAATAAAAATATGGATTCCTAATTTTAGAGTGTTGTTCTTCCCACTTAGATTTAAGTTCCCCGAGATATTATAAAACAAGCAGTTTTACTCACCATTATCGTTGCTGATGGTCTCAGTCAATCCAATTATTTGCCCATAGGGAAGAAGACACATTCTTAACAGGAAGACACCCAACATCGGTTCTGCAAAGAGTGATAGCTACTAGATGTTTTTGCAACCATTATTATTATTATTATTATTATTCTGCAATGCTTAACCCCTTAAGACCAGAGGGCGTACAATTACGCCCTATTTTGAGCGGCTCTAAACGCCACAGGGCGTAATTGTACGCCCTCCAGTCTTTTCTTACTTACCCGGTCGCCGGCGATCCCACGCCGGCGATCGCGGTTGAGGGGACTCCCAGGGAGCCCCCCGTGGCACGTCCTTCCACTTAAGCCCCCCGTGGGCCATGTGAGAGTGAGGTCCTTGCGAGGACCTCACAATCACATGGCCGGGTTAGCTGTCTGCTGCATTGCCGGCAGGGGACTAACTGTAATGACAGGTAGTCCCCCTGCTGGCTGGAAATAAATTAAAATAAAATTAATGAGTGTAAAAAAAAAAAAATAATATACTTAGATCATATATATATACACACACTGATCTAAGTATATATACACACAAATACACACACACACATACACTGTCTGGGTGTATTTTACTATTAATATATATATATATATATATATATATATATATATATATTAATATCAAATTACACGTAGACTGATACTGATTAAATATATATATAATTATTGTAATATATATATATATATATATATATATATAAAAAAATGTAAATACGTAAAAAAATAAAATTAAAAAAATAATTAAAAATAAATAATGAAAAAATATATACATGTGTGTTATTTCATTCTAACTGTATTGTGATATTAATATATATATATTTATATCAAAATGCACGTAGAACGAAATAATATATATATCTATATACATAAATATATACGTATACATCACTATATATATACCTATATATAAATAAAAAAAATTTAAAAATGATATATATATACATATATATACACATATGTATATATACGTATATTAATTCTACAAATATATTTATGTAATATTTTTACATAATTAGGTATCCTAATTAATTACAATTAGTTGGACCTGCCTGACAACCCATGACGAAAGTATAGGGAATTTAATTTACTAGCACTATATTTAACCCTATAACTTTCCAAGACACCATAAAACCTGTACATGGGGTGTACTGTTTTACTCGGGAGACTTCGCTGAACACAAATATTAGTGTTTCAAAACAGTAAAATGTATTACAACGATGATATCGCCAGTAAAAGTGATTTTTTTTGCATTTTTCACGCACAAACAGCACTTACACGGACGATATTAATGCTGCAATACTTTTTACTGTTTTGAAACATTTTGAAATATTTGTGTTCAGCGAAGTCTCCCGAGTACAACAGTACCCCTCATGTACAGGTTTTATGGTGTTTTCAAAAGTTACAGCGTCAAATATAAGGCTTGTGTTTCATTTTTTTCACATAAAAATTCGCCAGATTGCTTATGTTGCCTTTGTGACCCTATGGTAGCCCAAGAATTAAAATTACCTCTATGATGGCATACCATTTGAAATAGTAGACAACCCAAGGTATTGCAAATGGGGTATGTCCAGTCATTTTTAGTAGCCACGTAGTCACAAACACTGCCCAAAATTGGCGTTTTTGCATTTTTCACACAGAAACAAATACTAACGCTAATTTTGGCCAGTGTTTGTGACCAAATGGCTACTAAAAAAGACTGGACATACCCCATTTGCAATACCTTGGGTTGTCTACTATTGCAAATGGTATGCCATTATGGGTGTAAATTTAATTCCTGGGCTACTATACAGTCTCAAAGGCAACATAACCAATCTGGCGAATTTCAATTTCAAATGTAACACGCTATATTTGACCCTGTAACTTCTCAAAACACCATAAAACCTGTACATAGGGGGTCATTTTGTACACGTGAGACTTTGCTGAATACAAATATGTGTATTTTATTGAAGTAAAAGCAAACAGTATTATGACATTGACAGTTAAAATGTCATGTAGAACTAAAAAAATAAAATAAAATCTTATTTTCTCCCATTTTTTTCATATTAAATTATGTTTCATAGCTAAATATTTGATATTAAATGAAAGCCCTATTTTTCCTGAATAAAATTATATATAATAAGGGGGGGTGCATTTAATATGAAAGAGGTGAATTACGGTTGGACAGACATATAGCGCAAATGCCAGGTTTTCGTTGTTTTGTTCTGTTCACAACATGTACATTTGGCTCAGTCCTTAAGGGGTTAACAAGTATAGACATGGTCAGAAAAGGCTGTGTTTGCATTGCTGAGACTGCAGGGACTAGGCATGTGCATGGGGAAAATTTTCGGTTCGGCATTCCGAAATTCGGGACTTCCGCAATTCGGAACTTCGGAACTTTGGCAAGCCTGTGGCTGCTCACTGTTTAAAAAATAAATAAATATATAAAAAGGACATTAGGTCCCCCCCCCCTTATTAGTATTTAGGGCCCCCACCCACCACTCAGGGATGAGGGCCAGGGGGTAGGACATCAGGTCCCCCCCTTATTAGTATTTTTGGCCCCCACCCACCGTTTAGGGGTTGGGGCCAGGGGGTAGGACATCAGGTCCCCCCCCACTTATTTTACTGTAGGGCCCCCACCCGCCACTCAGAGGTAGGGGCGGGGGAAGGCTTTTTTATTTTTTAAAAGTGAGCAGCAAGGAAGGAACGCCTTTGTGTTTTGCTTTCAAAACATCAAATGGAAATTATGGAAAATAAGTTCCACTTTGCATGTAACACTGATAGTATATATTTTTTTTGTCTCAGAAATATAGATAGTATTTAGTGAGATAGTGTCAACATGAAATATATTTTAATTACAATAGATCCCCTTCTAGTATTACTGGAAATATGAAAATGGGAATTTCAATATGTAACCTTAACTTTAAATTGGTCTTTATCCCCACTAGATGGCACACTCTTTCTACCTTTCAAGTTAAATAATATTTTTTCACTCTGTTATACCAGAATGTTTATTATTTATTGATACTGAAGTTTATAAAGGTCCAACAAATTAGGTATAATAAGAGACAATTTGGACACATAAGAACAGAGGTCCCTGCTATGTAGCATAAGTATAGCTCAAACATTGCATTCTAGAGAGAGTGGAGTAAAGTGACACAAGAGGTAAGGGTAGGATAGAAAAGTAGGTTGCTAAAACATTTTGTGAATATTTAATCAAATTCAAGACAGTACCTATATTAATCAAAAATAAATTATTCTGTATTTAACAAAAGTTAAAATGAAATAAAATTATTGACAATGGAGCAAAGGTGTTAAGATAGCATAGTTTACAATACCCATATGTAGGAAGGATCCTGTATCGCAAACCAGGGATGGGGTATCTTGGAAAGAACGTTTGCACTGAAATGAAAAGAATGGCCAGACCGCAAAATGAAAGATGGCTTTATAAAGGAAATTGGCCCTGCAAAGAAGTGACAATGAGAAGGAAAGTGCAGGTTTGAACAGCATAGGAATGGCTGAGCATAAAAGAGGAACTAAAGAATGGAAGGGATAGGTTTGTCCAGGCAGCAGAACATTTTGTAAGATGAAAAAAAAAGAGAAAAGGGAGTGTAATAGATAACATGTAGTATTTTAGATGATCATTGATAAAAATATGGACCAAGAATAACTAAAGATGTTCCAGCTTTGCTTCGATCGTACCGGGAAAACCTTGCATAGCCGGCAACCGAGAGGAGTGTCCAGGAGGGAAGCTTCACCTGAGGGGAACCAAGTGCATGGGAGTTTTACCAGACTGCTGTTTTTATTGTTGATTGGAATAGAGTACCTTTACACAGTCCTTGTCATAATACTTGGAGTCGATAGTGTCTGTGAGTGTTTCTCCTTCCTTTATTTAAGACTTTATATGAACTGGCAATATTGCCCTACTGTGTTTCTTTTTCTTTTTTTTTTTTTTTTTTTCAATTTATGTTTTTATTGGTGTTTTATGTACGACATCGAGAAACATATTATATAGTGTGAATATAGTAGTATAAAATGAAAATGCAACAATATATATATAAAATGCAGTAGTACAGTCGACAACATTTGAACAAGCATTGAATAAAATGACTAAGATGACTAAGATGACTAGGATGACTAAGCTGCGACCTGCATTAATGTGCCTAATGCCAATACCCACTGGCACCTTACTCTTTGCTCTGCAGTTTAGTCTCGTATGTCTCTAAACGGTTTGTCTATCTGCAGCGTTTTATTTGTAGAGTTCCGTACGCTGTTCCTGGGTATTGGGGTCAGTCTCTTAATAACGGCGCCTTGTGGCCTGTCTGGTTTGCGGTTGGGTCGCGTGGAGTTCTCCGTCTCTGCTGTTGGTTCTGTGGGTAGTGGGGTACCTGGATGTTGCGGCTTCCCCACATCAATGAGCTTCAAAAAGCCGTCTGGGTCTCCCTTTGATGTAAGTGTGTTGCTTTCTCCGTTAATATCTGTGATTAGGGATCCGTCCATACCCCAGCGGTACTTGATAGCGGCTTCTCTCAGTTTTCGGGCTATGGGTGCCAACTTTCTTTTTTCCGTTAAAGCCGAGAATGGTGTATCTGGGAATATCGCCACTCTGTGTCCTGCATGTAGCACCGTTCCCAGCTCCCTGGATCGGGTCAGTATGGCGGCTTTTGCGGAGATGTCACGTGTGACTATTATGATGTCTCTGGGTGCCTCTTTGGGTGCCGCCGCTGATTTGCGCACCCTAAATATTGCGGTGATCAGAGTGCCGGTCGGAGCAGGGTTAATGCCCATGGTTGCTATGAGGTCTTGGGTGTAGGTCAGGAGCTGCGCATCATTTACCGTCTCAGGTACACCTCTAAGGCCCAGGTTTTTTATCCTGTGCCTTGCCTCCAAGGTGGTCACTGTGCGTTTTAGGTCTTGTACCTGGGTTGTAAGATCCTTTTGAGCCTGTTCCATAGCGCAGATTTTGTTGTTACTGGATGCCTCTCTGTGTTCCAGGCCTTGGACCACACGGCACACATCTACCACTTCCGTTTGGACCCTTTGGAGGTCCTCTCTCCATATTTGCCACATTTCTACCAGCAGCCTCCTGATATCCCCCTTTGTGGCTGGGGTCCCGTCGTCCCCGGAGTCTGGCGTTGTGGATCGCCCTTCCGATCGGGGTGAGGAGATTTCCTCCTCCTCAGCTGAGGATTCTGAGGTACAGCAGGCCGCAGGCGCCATCTTGGTTCTCTGGGGGGGAGTAAATGCTTGCCGTATATCATGTTGTCTTGGTGTAGGCATGCCCTGAGACTTCTTGTGCTTCTTCCCCATATTCTCTCTGTGGGGGGGATATCTTTTCCAGCTGGATTTGTATTTAATTTCTCTCGTTTTTTGCCGTTTTTTCTATATTCCGAGCGGAGCCCTGCATGAAGACATCCGCTCGGTTTAGTCGCTGGCCACGCCCCCCTCTTTTTCTTTTTAACGTGGGATACTAAGTTGATCTTATTTCCCTGCCTAATCCATTGTATGTGGATATAATAGAGTTTGCAGGAATCGATGACCTGCAAACTTTCTTTGTACTAGGGATAAGCATAACCACATAGCAAAGCTAGTGGGTATGTGGCAGCCTATAGGAGAAATATTTAGCAATGCAAAGAAAATGCTTGTGCTGTGCTCCTGCACAGCAACAGCGTTTTAGCAAATCAGGTGATCAGGACAGCCGTGTAGCTCGCAGCAGCCCTGATCACCTCAGATTTTAAAATCCGGATGCTGCAGATGGTTAACTCATCCAGAGACAAAGAACCCCTTAATGTAGGATAGATATCAATGTACACGGTACTAAACATAATAAAGGAAAAGAGCACCACTGACAATGTAAGGTGGGTAATAGTGATGTCCCGAACGGTTCGCTGGCGAATAGTTCCTGGCGAACATAGCTTGTTTGTGTTCGCAGAGGACGGCAAACATATGCGATGTTAGATCCGCCCCCTATTTGTCATCATTGAGTAAACTTTGATCCTGTACCTCACAGTCAGCAGACACATTCCAGCCAATCAGCAGCAGACCCTCCCTCCCACCTCCTGGACAGCATCCATTTTAGATTCATTCTGAAGCTGCATTCTTTTTTTTTTTTGTATAATTTTTTTTTTTTTAGACAGAAGTGTGTTATATTTGAGCATGCTAGGCTGAACGTGCGTATATCATGGCTAGTTGCACTGAGGGTATGAGTATATAGCAGTACTTTGTTGTGAAAGATGGCTGTCATGTTTAGGGTGTAGCTTGCACGTTATCAACTGTGTATTTATATCAGCAGCTCCACCATTAGTTATAAATCAAGTGTGAGTCGCCCCATGAGATGAGACTAGTGAATAACATAATACATGAACGGTTAAGGTAAAGGCATGTAAGGAACTACGACAATAAACTCTTTAGGAGGTGAAATAATGACATGTTTAAACGCTTGCTACTTTACGATTAGTTAATGTGCAGAGAGCAGTTCATGTGATCAAAGGCATGGTGTGGAGGATCGGCTATAGTGGGACATGCTTGGCAGGCTGCTGTTTACTGCTTGTGCTCATCCAATCCCTTCTGGGCTCCAGGTACAGACCCTGGGAGTCCCTGATACCTGGAACAACAAAGGCAAGTCTCTGGCTGAGTGCCGGGTTCGCGGCTTGAGGTGGTGGAAGCTTGTTTTGTCGGGTGGTCGGATCTGTCCCAGTGGTGCTTCACGTCGGGTGCGGGATTGTGGTGGCTTAAGGTGGAGGCGAGTGCTTGACGTGGGGCAGGCTCTGCATTTCTGTTTGTGCCTCCGGTCCCGTCTTCGACGCCTTTTGCGTTGGTGGATTTTAATGGGGACTGCTTCGCTTAGCTGTGGTGGAGCTTGTTGGGGCTGTGATGGAGCTTGTTGGGACTTCCTGCTTGTTATTTGCTTCCAAAATTGATTAAAGAATCTGTCCAGCTTAGACTCAATATCCTGCCATGCTTTGCTGGTACCAGGAGGACACGCGGCTGCCGCCATATTGGGAGAGTCGCAGATGAGTATGTCAGCCTGGGCGGCTGTGCTCTGTGCGTCCATTAGCTCCAGACAGCCTCTCAGGGGTGGACCGGGATAACCCCCACCGGTCCGAAGGGGGGGGGGGGGTAATGGAGCTCCTGCTGGGAAGTAGCTGCTCCTGGGCATCCCAAGATCGGGAGATCGTCCGCCTCTCCCGCCCGGTGTGCACCAGGCCACACTTGCCATGCGGAGGTAAGTAAGACTCTGTCGAGTTGCTGACCGCTATTAAGCATGTCGGGTCGGTCAGGTAGGAGCAACATTGCTGGGTCATCCCCTTCTGGGGTGAAATTCGCTTGTTGATAGCTGCTTAAAGTGAGATATTGAGGGAGCTCACACAAAGTGCGTCTTTCCTCCATGACAGCTAGGCCCTGCCCCCCGGAAGCTGCATTCTAAGTGAGAGGAGGGACAGTGTAGCTGCTGCTGATTTAATAGGGAAATCGATAGCTTGGCTAGTGTATTTAGTGTCCACTACAGTCCTGAAGGACTCATCTGATCTCTGCTGTAAGGACAGCACCCCAAAAAGCCCTAGAACATCAGTCTGCTTTTTTTTTGTGTAATCTAATTGCAGTTGCCTGCCTGCCAGCGTGTGTGTCAAGCTCACAGCGTATACTGTGCCCACTTGCCCAGTGCCACCACTCATATCTGGTGCCACAATAGCTTGCATTTTAAAAAAAAAAAAACTTTTGACTGTAATATAATAGCAGTCAGTTTCCTTCACACGTGTGCGTTTCAGGGCCTTCCAGGGCACAGTGTCACACCAGTGCAACTCATATCTGGTGTAACAGTAGTGTACATTAAAAAAAAAAAAATACAGGGGGCTTGTTGTCACCTTTCGGGGACCCTTGGTGTTGTACGTGGCTGGGTGGAGGAAGAGACCTTCAATGACATCAGTGAGGACAAGGAACGGGACATGGCTAGCTTGGTATCCAACCTTGTGCAAATGGGGAGTTTGCGGTTGTGCAAATGGACTGTTTGCGGTGCGTTAAACAGGGAGTTTGGTCTGTCACTGTGAAGCGGGCGTAACCCTTACACTACCTGATCGATACAACATCCTACCTGATGTTTTAAAGCACGTTATTCCAAACAATTTAGGAATGTTAGGTGATTTATGCCCTTTATGGATTAAAACCAGACTCTGCATCAACTATGTAATTTTCCATGGGAGTTTTGCCATGGATCCCCCTCCGGCATGCCACACTCCAGGTGTTAGTCCCCTTGAAACAACTTTTCCATCACTATTGTGGCCAGAAAGAGTCCCTGTGGATTTTAAAATTCGCCTGCCTATTGAAGTCTATGGCGGTTCGCCCGTTCGCGAACATTTGCAGAAGTTCGCGTTCGCCATTCGCGAACGGAAAATTTTATGTTCGCGACATCTCTAGTGGGTAACAATGATTTATTTACTCAACCAAACATGAACTTACTCCTATGAAAGGGTTTTGTCAAGAGAGTGTAAAGGCAATATAATAAAGTAACAATAAATAAGAAACATTTATCAAGTACTGGCAGTTAATAGTAACATATTACAATGTAGTAAAACAATATTTGATTATCAACGTGAAAAACAAACAGTCTTTGTGAGAAATATTAGTATAGTGTAACTCATAATCAAAGAACTTCTGGAAGAAGTTTCTTAACCTCCAGAACTATTTAGGAGGGTCCTTGGCTTGGTGATCCTGTCTGGGTAGCCAGTTGTAATGTGTAAAGATAAACAGAATAAAAATAAATAAATATAAGCGAAAAAGAAAACTTCACTGCACAGCAAGGGGGAAGCATCATAACCCAGTGTTAATGCTATCAGCCTCCCTACAGTCTTTGCTATTTCTCTTAGGGACCATATGACAATGTAACAAAAAATTCTTTGATCGTCAAGGTGAATGATATTTGAGTGTAAGGAATTACAAAGCTAAGGGAATTGTGTCAAATTCATTGGAAAGGGAATTAAAGGAAACTTCCCATGCTTTAAATTCCTCGATCATCTGCTTGTATCTTACCTGGTGCTGCGCTGTAATAAAGAATTAACTACGTCTAAAACCTGGTCAGACAGAAGAGGATGCGTTAAATCCCTACCAGGGCTGCCATCCACATAAGTTGGGGGAGCTTGGTTAAGAGATCCCTGGTCCCTAGGAAGCAATCTGCTGTCCAGCCTAATGGAACCTAGGTGCCCGGATTAGAGGTTGGATCAGGGGGTACCATACACTAAAACCAGATTGGGCACCCTGTCCCTGGGAAGTTTCTTTAACACCTTCATCAGAATAGATGGAGGGGGAAAAGCGTAAAGGCCCGGAATGTCTGTCCATTGGAAGGACATCGCATCCATCTTCCAAGCTCATTTTGCCCAAGTACTGGTTACAAATTTGGGAGTCTGAGCCGAGGTCTGAGATGCAAAAAGATCTGTCTCTTGCCCAGTCTGCTCTCTATCAGCTGAAATAAGGCGCTCTTTAACTGGACTGTAGCAAGGGACAAACGCTGGCGGGACAGGGAATCCGCCAGTTCGTTTGCCTCTCCTGGTACGTGAAGTGCCAAAATTTGAACTTTGTGAACCAGAGCCCAGGACCACAGATCCAATGCCTCTAGGCAAAGACCTTTTGACCTTGTGCTTCCTCTGTGGTTGACATAAGCTACCGCTGTCCTGTTGCCTGATTGAACCATTACTGACACACCTTGGAGGGCTAATCTGATTGCTCTCAACTCTAGTAAGTTTATGTGGAGAAGCCTTTCTTGAAGTGACCAAACTCCTCTTATTGCGTCTTGAGCAGAGAAAGCACCCCATCCCTTGGTAGAAGCATCTGTGATCAAGGTTAACTCGAAAGGTCCTTCCAGAAGGGGGCGAAGAAGTTGACTTGCCCCTTCCAATATCTTGTTTAGCTCTTTTCTGACACTCTTGGGAAGGACCGCCCTTGATCCCCACTGGCCACCTCATCTCAGTTGTTTTTTTAGAAACAGCTGACTTTGTCTGCACAGCAAGGGGGAAGCATCATAACCCAGTGTTAATGCTATCAGCCTCCCGATAGTCTTTGCTATTTCTCTTAGGGACCATCTGTGTTTTAAAAGAGCTGAAGTTAACTGAGCTAGGATTTTTTCCCATTTGTCTCAGGGAACAACCAAGGTCATATCCATAGTGTTCAGCATAAAACCCCCAAAATAGGATATTCTGAGTAGGGACTAGTATGGATTTTTGCAGATTTACAATAAACCTTAGATCCTGTAATAAGGAAATTAGGTAATCTCTTTGCTGAACAAGAGTATCTACCACTGGATTCAACAACAGGATGTCATCTAAGTAATAAAGGCATAGAAATCCTCTTTGCCTGAGGTGGGATATAATAGCTTTCATTATCCTTTAAAATGTGTAAGGTGCATTGGATAGGCCAAACACCATGACAGTCCAGTGATATATCTGTTCCTTTCAGCGAAATCTGAGAAAGCGCCTGTGTTTCATAGCTATAGGAACTGAATGGAAAGCATCTTTGAGGTCTAAGACTATGCAGAAGACATTTTTCTGCACAAGGCCTGGGAGGTCTGTTAAACCTTCCATCCTGAACCTTTTCCTCTTTAGGAAAGCATTCAAAGCCTTGGCGTTTAGTACTGGTCTCCACGTGCTGTCTGATTTTGGAATAGGGAACAAGGGACTGATCCAACCGGAAATTGACAAATCTGCCAATTCTATTTTTCCCTGAGCTAATGCCTGGGAAAGAGAGGAATCTAGAACTGGATTTACCTCTCTGCCCAGGGCTTGACTCTGGAAAGAAAGCTGAATGAGAGGGAGTTGTAAACCCCTTTTAAAAATCTGAAGCACCCATTTATCTGAGGTTATATCTGACCAATTTTGAGGGATGTGAGGTAAACCCCTTACTTGACTGCACGGGACGAACCTGTAGCCCTGTAGGAATGACCCTTGGTCCGAAAGGGCTTCTTGTAACTTGGAAAGCTCTTCTTTAAATCAGAGAAAGATCTCCTAGCTTTATATAGTCCTTTCACTTCTTGTATAAAAGGGGGGCCAAATAGAAAGGAGTTTTCAAAATTAGGGAATTCATGTGATTTCGGTGCTAAATCAGACATCCCTGCTGCATGCAGCCAGAGAGTTCTACGAATGTTGGAAATATAGATGAAGGATTGACCGATAATAAGCACAGCTCTACTGGAAACTTTTAGAAGTGCCATCTTAGAAGCCAGTAAAGCTTGTAGGGAAGGGTTATGAGAGGAGGCCTCCTTCTCTGCCCTATCCAACATAAGTAGCAGGGGACCAACAGCATCCGCAATTTTAAATTGTACATTGCGAAATGTCTGATCCATGGAATCCGCAGAAACACTGCTTCCTGTAATGGATAACGGTGCTGGATTAATTGCAGGGGCCATTAATGCCTGAATGTCAGGGATACCAATATGATTTCTAAGGAGGAGATCATCCTCTTTAACTAGCAGTGATCTGAAAGCTAGTTTGGCAAAATCCCTGACTTCTGATTCTTGTTCGATGGCCCATCTTGAATGGAATAATTTTGAAGGGAGCACTTTACATAAAAGGCTCACACTATCCATCTGAATGTTGCTCAACTTCCCTCATTCAGTGGAAGCTGCAGAGCGAACCACCTCCTTGCACTCCCAATCAATCTCCGGTGATCCCTGTCTGGAGCAGGACCAGCTTAGGGAGGATGAATGAGCAAAAACTATTGAGGTGGACGGTGAGGGACTGCCAGCATTCAAATGAGTCTTGTCCCTTTTGTGTGAAAACTGCTTTGAAAACTCAAACGAGGGAAAAGCACGTTTTGCTTTTGGAGGTACCATCCCTTTAAAATGTTGACTACTCAAATGAGAATAAGGGGAAGAACTTGAAGAGGAAAGGCAAGTCTTCTTTTTTCTTTTACCAACTGGGACTATATCCTCCTCAGAAGATGAAGAGGATATGTCCCTGGCAAGGAAGGCTCTCCTATGGAGCCTTCTAACGTTGATGGGGCTGTCTCTAGGAGAGACGTCCACCATATCTGTGGCAGACACAGAAATGGAGTCCTCCATCAACGTTGCCATTTTAAAATCTGAGGTGATCAGGGCTGCCGCGGGCTACACAACTGTCCTGATCACCTGATTGACTAAAACGCTGTTGCTGTGCAGGAGCACACCACGAGCGTTTTTTAGCGCGGCAAAATATTTCTCCTGGAGGCTGCCACATACCCACTAGCTTTGCTAGGTGGTTATGCCTCTGGGAGGGACAAATACTAATGTAAGTGGATTGTTGCACTTTGCACTAATTATAGCACTTTGTTGTTTTATTTGCTCATTATTGCATTAGCACTATTGGTATAGTGCGGTGTGTGTGTTTTATATTATTGTGCAATATCTTCATATTTAACAAGTGACAAAGAGATACTGTCCCATACAAATCAAACATTTACCCCTGAATCCTCATGTATTTGTAGAAAGCTAAACATGTGCCTAATTACATTTTATCCCATGATGACTGCCTATCTCTCTTTAAATAAAGAATAATATAAAATAAATAAAAACATATACATATACATATATATATATATATATATATATATATCTTAAAACAACCCACAACCATTTTTAGAAATGGAACCCTCTGGCACTATAACAATTTAACTGGAATTATGCTGTTGTGGTGCAAGGAGATCCCTGGTGTCGGCTTACCTTTAGGGGTTAAACCATTTCTGAATGATATAACTCCAGAGCCTTGACTGCAGCGCCATTTAGCTTTGCCACTGTCCTCCCACTTTTCTATGATTCTCGAAACAGAAAGCCATCGACAGGGGCACCACTGATTGGCTGAAAGCATCAACTGATGTTCTAAACCAATCAGTAGGTTACCATTCACAAAACGGCTTAAGAAACTTACATATTTTTTATCAAAGTAATTTTTATAAATGGGGATCTACTGAATGGCTGAGAGTGTCTGCTGGCGCTCTCAGCAATTCAGCAATACCCCTGACTGAGGCTTCTTGCTTTAAGAATCTGAGAGATGCAGAGGGACAGGAGCAGAGTTAAACAGTGCTGAATTCAATTAGCACTTTAACCCCTAAAGGTAAGCCAGCAGTAGAGACCTCCTGACACCATACAAACTAAATTCTGCTGACGTTGTTATGGTGCCTAGAGTGTTTCTTTAACTCTTTTGAGCACAAACAAGCTGGATGTTAGGGCACAAAGTTCAGACTGATGCATAAAAGGTTAATGGAAAAGGGATTGTAGCTCAGATAATTTACATATAGTTTATATCTTGTAAAGGAGTCTGTAAATAGGAGCAGCTCTGGATAAAGCAATCAATTCAATATATATGCCAGGCCAATGAAACCATGAAAATCTAGCCACCATTAAAACCAAAGAAAAGATAATCACAATAAAAACATTTAGAAATACAGTCACATCAGACCATCTTAGTCTTGAAACCTAAGCCTAAATAGTTAGATTCTGATGTCATACCATGATGTCATATAAGTCAAATGTGCATATGACAATAAATGGTGCAATTGACAGGCGGTGTAAAATGATAGTTATAGTGGCTAGAGCTATTAATAATCAGTGAAACCAAAACAGTCTGGGCACATAACAGCATCCAATTAGAAGCTTTTATTGGATCAATGAAATGAAAGACAATGTTTCGGTCTCACTATGAGATGTTTATCACTTCTTTGAGTCAAGAAAAGCTGCTCATTTGGTGATGATGTGTGGCCACTCTGTTTTAGATTAATTGATCTTGACCTTGGAGACCCTGCCACCGCCTAGGTTGAGTGCAGCAACTGTGGTCTCTAGCTTAGTGCACTCCCGATCAGCTGTATTTAAACGTTATTAATAGTGTCCATGGAAAGGTGAGCAATGGAAGTCAAAATGAGAATACTGGTGAAAAATGACACAGGAATATGGACCAGTAACACAGGTTGGACAGGGGCCATGAATTTGTTGAAACCCAATCACCATCTTTATGTGAAGGATGAACTGACACCCCAAAGTTGTAACCTGTCAAGGGGCCTGTGGGGTCTTTATTTTTTCTGACAGTTATCCCATATTATAAAGTTTCCCAGCATGGATATAAGTGCACCTCAATTTAACATTTAGCAGAAGACACACATAGCTGCTTAAAGGAGGGAATGTAAAACAATTTCCCTTTTTATAAATTTAAACCCTTCATGGCATTTGAAGCAACAGGACCCTTATTGAGGGCTTAGAACAAGGAAAGCGGGAGTTGTGGCCAGAAAAATGTATCTTATAATTTTAAATTCAGTTTCTTGTTGTATATTTGTATAACCAGTATCTTTATTAGAAAAAAAAATAAAACAGAAAACGTTTTTAGGAATGTTAAAACCCAGAAATCGAGTCACTATACCTGAGCTAAACCACACTGAATGAAAACAAGTGTTCTGATAATATCTACAGAATGCACGCCCTTCTTTCAGCAAATGACCTACTAAATATAGACCTGTTAGTTTCCATGAGGATTTTCTGGTTCTTGCTGTAATCCCAACCTGCTAACCATAGAAATATTTCATTCCAAGCTGATGATTACTTCACCCGAGGTGACATTCTGAGTTGATAATTACATTGTTTGTGCAATATCTTTATATTTAATAAGTGCCAATGAGATGTTGTCATGTACAAAACAAACTTTTACTCCTGATACCTCATGTGTTTGTAGATTGCTTAACACGTGCTTAATTACGTTTTCACCCAAGATCAGTGTAAACAAATTCAAAATACATCTAAAAACATTTCACACCCATTTTTATTAACTCTTTTGAGCAAACTTTAGATAAACTTTTTATCTATTTACCTATAGACTTTATTTGGTTTGGCTATTTATTCCACTGACACAGCTAAACTGCTCTTCACAGATCTCTGACTTTCAGATTTTCACGTAATGACATAACTATTTACATAAATAACTGAGATAAATGGTGATGTTTCTGTCCCTGGGTCCTAGGTGTAAAATTACATATCTGGTGAAAATTGATTTCATCCAAATGTTCTGAATTGAGTCTTGATTCAACCTAATTTTGTCAATCTCACAATTTATTTCATCTTAGCTTTTTATACAAGAAAAAATATGATTTGCAATTTTTGCAAATTTACGACAACAAAAACAAAATAACTGCAAGATATTAGGGTCTCTAGTTTTCCCATTAGCATGAGGAACCTGCTACTGACCCTTTTATTCCCTCACAACTGGGCTACACGATGGTAGTTGAATATAGAGTGCTTGCAGGACCTTAGAAACTCTGGTGGGATTTCCTTAACAGAACATTTAACCCTGTACAGCTACTGAGCAGTTAATATTTTCAAGTAAGTAGGGTCCAGCTGTTGAATGCAATAACATGATAGGGAGCTGCTCGATTCTCCTGTTTAGTTTGGTGTCACAGCGATACCCATCGTCATAGTTACCAGCTTGTCTTCCAACTGTCCTGGGTTCTACAGGAGATCCCCAGATTATGGTCTTGCCCCATCCTGGAGTATTAGGTTTTCTTACTAGAGTTCTGCATCTGGAGACACTAGACACAAAGTTCCCATGAGAAACAACAGGATGTTTCAGACACTCAAGATGTGTAAATAAGGCTGATTTATTAGAGAACACAGCAATGCTTTGACCTCATCTGAGGTCTTTTTCAATCTTGATAACAAAACTTGTTAAGTTGAAACATAAATGTCCCTTATTTACACATCTTGAGTGCCTGAACCATCCTGTTCTTCCTACTATTGACCAAGGACTAGCCAGCCTCAGGTCCTGCTAAGCACCTTATTTTTGGAGGGAGTCCCCCGGGAGACCCCTTGTTTCTACATTACAAAGTTCCCATGAGGCATAAGTCAAGCAGGTCATTAGATGCACTTTCACTGTACAAACTGCACTGAGGGGATTCAGGCCATGAGCACAGCACTTTCACAGTGCTCTAAGCATGAGCAGTCTTCATTGGAGACAGCCAATGCCCAATGCCATGAAATCCTACCTGGCTTTTTTTTTAGTTAGCCATCCCCCTTTTCTTGAGAGTTCGCCCCTTTGTGTGTCACCACTGATGCAACTATTTCTGTTCCACACCCTCTTAAATTAGGAAGTATGTAACAGACTAAAATCTGAAGTTAATTTTGTGGTGTTAGTACAAATCAGAGGGAAGAGAACAAAATTAAATTTGCATCTGTTGCAAAGGACTATGTGTTGATGTGTTTTTGGATTTATTGAATAGCAAACAGCTGACAAAATAATGTGAATCGTAGTTTTTCCATGTAGGGAGAAATACAATTAGCCCTGTTAGCGGAGAATCACATTCCTCCTGGCATTACTAACATGGCATAAATTAATGTGTTCTTTTCCTGGACAAGTAACAGGATATGAATATTTGCTGGGTAATTGCTCAGGAAAATGTCACCTTGCACATGGTCAGACATGCCAGTAGGCAGAGTGGGCACAAGCCTACAGTCACATGCCTTAGATGACAACTGTTGGCACCTTAAATGTGCCTATTTTCATTATATATTTATTTTGTTATTAAAGCTGCATTTACCTTACGTCATCCAAAGCAATAACAAGTAGACCTATGGTTGTTTTGGTGGTTGCTATTGAGGAAAAACAGTACCCCATCCCTCCATAATGCCTGACTAACTTCCTTTATTCTGTTTATGTATATTTCTCTGTGAGGATTCCTGACTATTACTGATTTCTCCATAGATACATATTACTCAGATGTCTGCCCCTTTTGACATAAAATAAAGTAAATGTTTAGTTTTTACCATGTATTAAAGCACCATTTTCTCACTGAACTAGTTACTAGAAGTTTAATATTTTGGTTTAAAAAATATAAGCTTAATCCCCAGTATGCAAAAAAACAACAACAATACTTCCCCCTCAAAAGAAGCACATGTTTTAATACCCCAGGATTAGAACTCTAGATTAGAATTCTGCTGGTCAAATATTTCTGGTCCACTTTTATAAATCTAATAATAGTTTTGTTTGTCAAAAGCAACACACTTGCATGTATTATTTACTGTCATATATTTATATTAATTTTCTTTTATTAGAAGTGATTAGATTAGAGTCTTCTGTCACCAAAATGGCGACTGTAGTGGACGCCCATGTATTATATCATGTAGCATCCCACATTTAACATGGAATGAACTGAAGTAAATTGTAATAACATTAGTGTAACGAACCCTGAAGTGGTAGCTATGGGTTCATATGTTAGGTTCTTCTGGTCGATAGTTAAAGTCCAAAGAAACAAAATCCTCTAGTACAGCTTTCCCTAAGTAGTAGTCAGGTACCCAAACAACAGCCGAAACATGATGAAGGGTGTAACAAGACTGATGTTTATTGAGACCACACAGGCTTTTATGGAGGTCCCCTTGCAGGAGGACCTCCCACAGTACACAAACCAAATAGCCAATCATAAGGTACAGTTACACTTAAACACTCCCTGTCTCCGCCTGTGAGATAATGAGATAAGTTAAGGAATAACCCAATTATCTCCAGGCGAAGTGCACACATTTTCCCCAAAACTCAGAACACCCCTTTATGCTTAAGGTATTCCCACAAATGTCACATCCCCTGATAGCCCCGATCTGGGGGAACAACATATTCAAATGTCATCGGTTCAGGGGTTTTTAAAAAGTGTGGAAGGCTCAAGTTACCGACCACACACGAAGCTCTTGCCCAAAATAGTTACACGAATGCAGTCGGTCAATTCTGAAAATGTCAAATAACTCCATAATCCACAAACAGAGCCTCCTGGCTCATAGGAGCGATTGTTCCCCTCATATGAATGCATCAAAGTACCGAAAAGCTAGCTGTTCGGGAAATAAAGTTCCATCGTTCATATGTTTGAGACCGGTGTTCGGGAAGTCGAGTGTCCGATTTTAGTTCCAGACACTCGATGGCCTTTGTCCTGAACAAACAAGATGGACGCCGTTTTCTCCGCCACGTGGCATTCTTATATACGAATGGCGGCCACCCTGAGAGAGCGCTCCTTTGAAGCCAGGAGGGTGGTCGGTGTTCAGTAGTTTCAATTTACTGAACCAATGTGGCATAAAATAAACGAATAAACCAAACAGACCAATGCTCAGAGAAAACCCCGAACTCCCGGTGGGTTTTCTTACAATTAGCTACTAGCTTTCTTGTTTAAATATGGATTTTGTGGCCTAGGGTTTCTGGTAATGTTTTGAACATTTAGTGACACCTTCTAATTTAATTAAAAAGTTATAACTTCATGTTATGAAAGCAGCCAGTAAGAAGTTAGGATTCTTTGTGTTGAGTAGATTACCTCCCTGCATTCTATGCAGAGAAAAGTGTGTCATTTATTGAACTGACTCATGATGCTGAAAGCTCAGTGTGCCAAAAAAAAACAAAACTACTAGACAGATTTGAAAATTAAATGAACAACACAGAGTATTAAATGCTATATGGTGCAAATATGTTTTTATGACGGAAACACATTTAAGGAACACTAAGGTCAGGAACAGAAACATGTATTCCTGACCCTATAGTTAAACCACTATAGACCCTATAGTGTTAAACCCCCATAGTCCCCTTAAAAGGTATTAAAACTTACCTTATTTCCAGCGCCGCACAGGTCCGCCGGTGCGGGCCACGCCCCCCACCTGCCTCCTTGGTGACATAATCAGAATTTTTACCCAATACAATGCTTTCCCATAGGGAAAGTGTAGCGGTGCTCCCTGTACCCTGGGTCGGTACCTCCGCCAAGGATCGCTTTCTAGCTGGAACCGGGGAAAACCTTAGTGCCTCTGCCCCAGTAAACATGGCTTGACTGCCGTCCTCTTGTAGCCTCTCTATCCTAGAACAGGATAGGGGACTAGCTCTATTCCCTCCCAGAGACTGGATGACAACAGTCCTGGGAGCTCTAGTCCTTACAAGGACTTTCCCCGTTGAACTGACTTTAATGAGCCAAACTCTGCCTTTTATGCACAGACCTCAGCAGGGGGTCTCCAAACAATACAATACATCTCCTTCCCAGGAATCTCAGTGCCGAGGAGATAATTGAGTTAAAGAATGGTAAGTCGATTATCTCCCAGGAACAGAGAGCCAAACATAAAAACACAAAAGTACCACAAAACATAATAAAAACATACAATAACCCCACATGTCCTACATCCCCAAACAGCCCTGATAACGGGCGCCCAAGTTCTCCAAACAGCGCTCAGATCCATGCTGTGTAGGGGAAACGTCACCGTGGTAAAGTTCTGACCGGCTGCTCACGTGGTCCTAGCGCAAAACAGTTCCAGTTCCATTTGGTGCTTTTGCCGGTCAACTCTCAGGAGCTCCATATATTAATATAAAAATACACTTAGGGGGGGCGTGGCCGGACCGAGCAAGGAGAAGGACGCTTGAAAATAGAGCTCCTCACCTCCCGGCCTTTATCAGCTAACAATACGCACCTCTTCACTTACAGAGCCCTCCAATATGGTCCGCAATAAGAAGCTGAATACCCTGGGAGGCTTCCCACACCGCCAAACCGGCACGCTGGATGACTACATGTCCACTCCTGGCTCCTGCGGCGGCCTCCGGCTGACGGGAAACATGGCGCCTGATTCCCCAGGCGGTGAAAGCACGGGAAGCGCCATAGCCGGTGATACACAGGAGGACACCCTGGGGTTGATCCGGCAAGAGCTGACCGCAATCTCGGGGCAAATGCTTAGGAAGGCTGACACTACCAGCCTCCTGCAAGACCTCCGGACGGCTGTCCGTGAGGAGATCGCAGCCTTGCGCACTGACCTGTCGGTGGTGGAGGTCCGCGTGGAGGCACTGGAGGCGGAGGCCCAGGCAAGCCGAGCTAGCTCCTACCCGCCAGGGAAACCTGCTCTTATCCCTCAGAAGACAGGTAGAAAACCTGGAAAACCACAGCAGGTGCCACAACATTAGGATCCGTGTCCTCCCTGAGCCTGATGCAACTCCCCTGTCGGAAATGGTCACAACTCTTTTTCAGCAGCTTCTGGGCCGGGAATGCCCAGCGGAGATTCAGTATGACCGGATCCATAGAGCATTGGGGCCGGCGAGACCTGACAGCCGCCCCAGAGCTGCCCTGTGCTGTGTACACTCCTACAGCCTCAAAGAAAAGATTACGGTGGCAGCAAGAGGTTCTAACAGCTTCCAGTTCAGGGGCACAGAGGTCGCGCTTTATCAAGATCTGTCTAGCCTCACATTAGATGCCAGGCGCGCCCTCCAACCACTGACAACGACCCTGCGGGACAGGGGGTTCCCCTTCAGTCTCCAGGTGAAGCAGGGGAACACATGGCTCCATGTCCACTGGCCAGAGGATATCCCAAGGATCACCAGAGCCCTGTGACTGCCGAACCTCCGCATACGCAACTGACTGTCGGAAACCCCGTTGGCACTGCAGCAGGGCGCAGGGGAAGAAGCATGCCAGACAGTGCCCCAAAGAGATGAAACCCAGATGCCCAGGATGTGAGGTGGCCCTGTGTGAAGTCTAAGCGGGCCGGGCATCAGCCGGGCCCTAAGGTACTGGGGTACTGCCGGGAAGTGGGCCAGCACCTCGCCCTAGGGGGAATAGGTTACCTTAGGTGGGGAGGGAAATGGCAGCAGGACACTGGCCGCATGGGTACTTGACCCCTCTGCCCCCCCCTCGCCCTGAACTGCACCCTCGAGACTGCCTGCCCAAGGACTCCTCGTGCCGCTGGACCCTTTTGTACCTACCTGAACCCCCCAACCTCCCCGGGATAGAACAGGGACAAGGAGAGCTCAGGGACTCCACGGGGTTGGTATGGGATTCGGGAGTTCTGGACAATACGATTGAGATGGAGTGAACTGCTGCTGCCCTGCTACAGGAAGCATTGGGGGGTCTCGGGCCGGGTGGGGGCTGGGGGGGAGATGCGGAGACATGTGCGGGCTGACAGGGGGGGAAATACGCACGGGGCTGATGTCGGGTTGGGTTGGAGCTGGGAGCGGTAGAGACGGATAGACAACAGTAAGACCTTACCGAGAGTGCACACACAATCGGACCAACTCACCGCCCTGACCTGTGCCTCAGGCTGCGCACGCACCCGTTGATGGACTGTGGGAAACACTAGCATTGGGTGAAGACGTGGAAGACTATTTAACAGAACGGAGGGTTCCCCCCAGACTCACCGCCCTAGACAGTCAAGTCTGTTATTGTATATAGACATACAAGTTTTCCCCCCTTCCTTTGACACGAGACAACGGCAGAGGACCCAATGCCCACTGACTCAATACACACGAACAAGAAACCCGCCCCCACTCACTCACCCACCTCACCCACCTAATCCCGCGGTCCCTCTCCCCCCCGGCCGGCGCCACCGAGTCGGCCCCCATGGCGAGCCAGGGTCCCTGGGGGTTTGCCCCCGCGCCGCTGCACCTATGGTCCAACAACGTCAGGGGCCTGAACCCCCCGGAGCGGAGGTCGCACCTGCTGTGGTCCCTGTGGGCAGCCAGGGCATCAGTGGCCTTTTTACAAGAGACTCATTTCCGGGGTCAGACTGGCACCACGCTCCGAGATCAGAGATTCCCACTGGGGTTCTTCGCGAACCATAGGGAGTCTTAGAGAGCTGGAGTGGCCATTCTTTTCGCCAGCCACACACCCTTCAATTGTACAGAAGAAAAAGCGGACCCGCTGGGGCAATACCTGTTCCTTAAGGGCACTATTGCGGATAGAAAGTCCACATTTGCCTCTATTTACGCACCAAACACCAAACAACACAATTTTATCTCTAAAGCACTCAGACTGCTAGAACAATTCTGAGAGGGACTACTAATAGTGGACGGAGACCTCAACTTACCCATAGACCCACGAGTGTACACTTTCCAAGGACGCTGCTCACTGCCACCGTCATGCCTCAAGGCAACACAAGAGGCACTCAGGGACACAGGTCTGGCAGATAGCTGGGGAGTCCTGCACCCAGATGACAGGGATTTTACTTATTACTCCCCGGTCCACCGTGGGTACAGGACTTGCCAGCTATCTGCCAGACATATTGATAGCACAGGAATACCTCTCCCTCCTGCAAACCAGCGCCATCCTCCCTGTCACATGGTCGGACCACTCACCAATGCTGTCCCTCCTGGCTTTGCCCCTACATAAACCCAAGGGCAGGCAATGGAAGGTAAATTAATGCTCTTAACTGATCAAGTGGCCCTGGAGGAGACTAGAACGGTTCTGCGGCACTATTTCGACGATAACAGGGCAGGAGAGACCCAACCGCTGACCAGCTGGGAAGCCCACAAGTGTGTAGTCCGGGGACATTTTATTAAGGTCTGTACAGCTTGGAAGAAGGCACAGAGTGCGCAAATCATGGAGCTTCATAGGAAGGCCGCTCAACTCAAGACGGACCACATACCGAGAATTACTGGAGTCCCGTAGGGAACTACAACAATTATTATTGCAGAAACTGGCACACGCGCTCCAAAAGTGCAACCGACATTTCTATGAATACTCCAACAAGTGTAGCCGCACGTTGGCGAGGATGCTACAACAAAAACGAAGGAGGTGCCAAATCACCAAGATCAAAACACATGGAGGCCCCCTCACCCAGATCCCTGACAAGATTGTAGGAGAATTCAAGGAGTTCTACGCTAAGCTCTACAACTTACCAGCCACAGCGACAGCTCCCGTGCAACAATGGAGACAAAGACTGACGCAGGAATATCTAGATCAAAATGTGACTCAGACCATCACGCAGGAGCACAGGGAGGAGCTGGATGCACCCATCACGATAGAGGAACTCTCGGTGGCTCTGAAAACCACACACAAAGCCCCCGGACCGGACGGCCTCCCCGCACGTTACATCAAGACCTTCGGAGATATCCTGTTGCCAGAGCTGCTGAACGGCCTGAACTCACTATTGGAAGACGATCAATTTCCTGGAGACACTCTACTCGCGGTAATACCTACAGAAGTAAAAGACCCCACGTCGTGCTCTAGTTACAGTTGCAGACCCGCCGGGGCCCGGACAGGCGGCCGAGTAAGGATCTATAAGGCTCTGGCCGGTGGCAGGGCAAGACTCGTTTTCACTCATCTCATCCCCCCCCACCTCGCAGACTACCTACCGAACGATGGAACTAGTGGACATTTCCTCGGACAGCTATCCACGCATACGGACAGTTACCTGACCACAGACATCCACATAGACCACAACTTCACCACACCCTTAGACACTGACCCACGTAACCCAGCTCAGATACTCACGGAAGCACAGAACGACTGGACCCGCGACACCAAACAACCAGACCCACATACATAAGTTCCACGAACACGAGACGTGTATACCCATGTTTTTCTCGCCTGAGAGAGGCACTCGGTGACTTAGAGGAAGGGAGATAACGGACGCGGACGAGAGGCCCACAAGGACCCACAAGTCAAGAAGAGGGGGACATACATAAACCAATGGGCATACCCCCACCACAGCCCTTCGTACACTGACAGAGACACCAGGAATGCAGGACCCGTCAAACCCTCACAAACTAATAATACACACACCAGCTAACTGTGGACAAAGTCCGCTGCCCTACGAAGGGCTGACTCAAGTTGGGAGACCAAGAGGTATGTTATGTCCCAGCTGCAAAAGAGGAAGAGGGCTGGGGCCCCTCTCTACCTCACACAGGGGTGATAAGCCTCTCGCTCCGGCCACTAGCTACAACGCTTCGCTATCACTGCAAGGACGAACAAACACAAAAGGTAGATCTCTTTTTTTGGGTCGATCCCAAGGTTCACCTTAGTGGGGGCCCAGACTACCAGGGGCAACCCTGCTGGAATAGTGGGATGCAGTGGGTACTTTTACTATGCCTGGACCATAAACTGCTATATGTATACTATTGTATCCCCAATTGTTTTCTATCTTGTACAAACGATAAAACACTTAGAGTAAAATTACACACACATGTATATATAATATCTTTATATATTGTATATATAAATTATACAAAAATAATTAATAATTCATTAAAAATAAAAATATTAAAAAATAAATAAAAAAATTATATATATATATATATATAAAAAAATAAAGATAAAGATAATTCAGGCACTCACCCTTAAGAGATTTGCAGTTATCTTGCCTTAGGTGCTACCAGCGTCTGAGATATATAGTCAAAGGTGAAGTAGGAGCACTCAAAAGGACTTTTTTCTGTGATTTTAATGTGGTAAAAAAATTTACAACAAAGTGTAACGCATCTAATCAATCGACGTTTCGACCCCTAAGGGTCTTTTTCAAGAATAAATTGGGATACACTCTTTTCTCAAAACCTTTTGATCGGAATACGATCTTACATGCCACTAGCTTCCACCCCCAGAGTTTGAAAAACTCATTACCTGTGGCACAGTTTGCCAGGGTAATACGGAATAATTCAGACCCAAAGAATGCGGAGACACAGTTATTGAATATGACCGAGAAGTTCATTGAAAGAGGGTACTCCAAATACTCCATACAGACAGCACTATCTAAAGCAAAAGAACCAAGGACGATCATACCATCGACTATGGGGATAGGGGATAGATTTATCTTCCCTCAGACGCTGCATACTCAGTCCCAAGATGTGGCATCGGTGATACGAGCCAACTGGGAAACTTTGATGAAAGATCCCTCCCTTCCTATTCAATTCAAGCAACCCCCGGTGATGAGTTATAAAAGGGGTAAAAACTTGAGAGACTTACTGGTACATACAGATCAATTTTCTCGCATAAAGGAACAGATACCTAACAAAAATGTAGGATGTGTACGGTGTTTAAACTGCATGGCATGTAACAATATGATTTCAGGGAAAGCATTTCCACATCCGAGAACTGAGAAAATATATAAAATTCATTACAGGATTACTTGTACTACGACTCATGTTGTGTATCGGATCATATGTCCGTGCGGTTTAAATTACATCGGGTAGACGTCTAATGATCTTAGAGAACGGATGAGAGGACACCGATCAGCTATTCGATTAGCAATACTGAGTGGCTCAGCCACTACTCCGGTTGCCAGACATTTCCTAGAAGCAGGACATACTTTACCATCACTCCGCTTTATGGGCATTGACCACGTACCTCTATGTCACGTTTAAACATTTGTTATGAAGGAACACAACTGCAGATTTCTTATAGCTTGAATATTTATTATAACAATTAGAAGATATTGTGACTTGAGTCCAGAATTACAGGCACTGTAGCTTTAAATAATAAACGGTTTCTTAAGTCCAGAATTACAGGCACTGTAGCTTTAAATAATAAACGATTGCTTAAGTCCAGAATTACAGGCACTGTAGCTTTAACTAATAAACGGTTGCTTAAGTCCAGAATTACAGGCACTGTAGCTTTAACTAATAAACGGTTTCTTAAGTCCAGAATTACAGGCACTGTAGCTTTAAATAATAGACGGTTGTATTTAGCAGGTTCTGAATCAATTAGAGTCAGCAAGTGAGTTAACAAGTTAGGTGATAAGCAATTACAATAGTTGTTCCATAGAATTTATCTGAAGCAAGGCAGGTGCAGCTAACTTGAATAGTGGATAAGTTGAAGATAGCTGTAGCTGGGTTGGTTTATAGTAAAACTTTGGTAACAGGCAAAAAAGGCTTTTGATATGTAACTCTTATCACAGAGGTTTTACTTAGCTTCCGGCAATTAGAAAACAGGTTCCCGAGTTCTCCTCAGAGGCGGTTATATCAAATGAGGTATGTGAAGAGTTCAACTTTAGTCGTGGATGAGGAGAGGTGAAGGGAACGTGAAGAGTCTTCCAGTCCGGTCCGGTAACAGATGGCTTTCACAACGAAGTTTGTAGCCGGTTCGTGAGTATGGAACGTAGTTCAATAATCCAGCGTCTGTCAGCTGGTGCGGTCGCATTAAGTAAGGAGACCGTGTCATAAGGGGGTGTGGCTAAGCTCCATGGAACACGGAAGTAAGAGGATACCAGAGTTAAGGCATGACACTCTATCCCCTCGGGGAGGCAATCGGGACATTCAGCTTCTCAAAAGAGAAGCGTACTGGATTCACACATTGGGGACTTTATCCCCGCATGGACTTAATGAAAAGAACCCGCTATACTGTTTCATCCCGAGAAGGTGAATGTTCTATCTGCTTTGGTTACATTGTATACTCTGACCTGTTTTATAATATCACATTTGTTGCTATTTGATGCTGCCTGCATTTTTCGCATCATGAATTTTTGCAATAGATTTAAGAGGATTTAATACTTTATACTTAATATACGCTATGATTTCATGTATGCTATTACGTTATAACTTTATATATGGCTTGCTATACTTATTGTGCTATTGTCGTAACATCCTTTTTGGTGAGCTATTGGTCCTCCTATATGAGAGGTAGAGGCACTTAGGGTCCGCATGCACACATTTTTTATTAGTATCTTTCTTCCTTTCAGTTTGTACTTTAGCGGATCTAGTTCTCTTTACCTGCCTCTGTCTTCTTGGGCACTGGTCATGGCTTGTAAATAGTTCTGTATATATGTATATATTGTTCTTTATATTCTTTATATTCTTTATGTTCTATTGTGTACACATAGATACTCCCACGGTGATTTGCTATTTAGGCTCACCTATTGAGCATCACTCACTTTCCAATTTCCCCCAGCAGGGGTTAACAGAATTACACTCCGTTGTTGAATCTATTCACGTCACTGATGACGTCACAGAACCTCGATTTCAGTTTTTCACTCTCCAATCATGATACACTGCTGTATATTTAAATGTTTTTTGCACGCCAGATAAATGTCTTGATAAAAGTCCGTTTGGACTGAAACGTCGACTTAATCCGCATATTTTGTATATATTTGCTGAATAAAAGCACTTATTTGAAATCTACACAAGTCCTTTGAGTGCACTCTTTCGGGAATATATGGAGTGGCTGGAGCTGTTGCACCGAGGCACCGAACAAGACCGGTTAAATTGAGTGCGGGGCATTTGGATTCTATATACAGTGGGACCTCGGTTTACGAATTTAATGCGTTATCCGGGACGTTTCGTATTGCGAAAAATTCGTAAACCGAAACACGGTTTCCCATAGGAATGCATTGAAAACCAATTAATGCGTTCCGGAGGTGAGAAAAAAGTCAAATAAAGTATTTTATCTGTTCAAAACTCTTGATAAAGTGCACTTTAAAGGCATAAATACTGTACAGGGACATGATTAATCAAGCAATAACATTTCAAACATCCAACTTTATGTTTTAAAACATCACACATCAACACACAGTAAAAGGCATGCAAACAACTAAGCTCAGCTCCCTACCTTTCCACTTCTTGAGATGCACCAAAAAGGCTCCAAATGGCTCCAAAAGGCTCCAAAACTTGCTGAAAATGGCTCCAAAATGCTCTACAAGGCTCCACAACTTGCTGCAAATGGCTCCAAAAGGCTCCACAACTTGCTGAAAATGGCTCCAAAAGGCTCCACAAGGCTCCACAACTTGCTGCAAATGGCTCCAAAAGGCTCCACAACTTGCTGAAAATGGCTCCAAAAGGCTCCACAAGGCTCCACAACTTGCTGCAAATGGCTCCAAAACCTCTCCAACACCTCCACACTACACACTCACGTGCTACCCACACTTCAGTATGCAGGGGGCGGAGCTATAAACTGGGACACTTGTTTCGTATTGCGAAAAAAATACGTAAACCGAGGCATTTTTTTAAATGAATTTTTATACGTAAACCGAATTTTTCGTTTACCGAGGCATTCGTTAACCGAGGTTCCACTATATATATATATATATATATATATATATATATATATATATATATATACAAAATACACTTAGAATGAAATAAATAAATTTTTATAAATAAAAATAATATATGTCCATATACATAATTACATAAATAATTTCATAAATATACACGTAGACTTCAAAGATCTAAATATGTATATATATATTTAAATTCTACACGCATATTTTTGTAATATTTTTACATAATGAAGTAATTTTATTGATTGCAATTTGGGGGACCTGCCTGACAACCCAGGTCAAAAGTCCAGAGAATTTAATTTGCTATATTTAACCCTGTAACTTTCCCAGACACCCTAAAACCTGTACATGAGGGGTACTGTTTTACTCGGTAGACTTGCTGAACACAAATATTAGTGTTTCAAATCAGTAAAATGTATTGCAGCGATGATATTGTCAGTGAAAGTGACGTTTTTTGCATTTTTAACACACAAACGGTACTTTCACTGATGATATCATTGTTGTGATATGTTTTACTGTTTTGAAACATTAATATTTGTGTTCAACAAAGTCTCCAGAGAATAACAGTACCCCCATGTGCAGGTTTCATAGTGTTTTTGAACGTTACAGGGTCAAATATAAGGCTTGATTTTCAATTTTTTCACATTGAATTTTTCCAGATTGTTTATGTTGCCTTTGAGAGCATATGGTAGCCCAGGAATGGGAAATACCCCCATGATGGCATACCATTTGCAAAAGAAGACAACACAAGGTATTGCAAATGGGGTACATTCAGTCTTTTTTAGTAGCCACTAAGTCACAAACACCGGCCAAAGTTAGCTTTCATTTTTTTTTTTTTTTTGCATTTTTAACACACAAACAAATATAAATGCTAACTTTGGCCAGTGTTTGTGACTAAGTGGCTACTAAAAAAGACTGGACATACCCCATATTTAATACCCTGGGTTGTCTACTTTAAGAAAATATGTACATGTGAGGTGTGATTCAGAGATTTATGACAGATAACAGGGTTACAATGTTACTATTGATACATATTAAAAATATATATTTTGAAACAGCAATGTCCTCCTTGTTCATATAGCCCTATAACTTGCACAAAAAGGAACATGTTAAAATTGGGTATTTCTAAACTCAGGACAATATTTAGAAACTATTTAGCATGGGTGTTTTTTTGCAGCTGTAGATGCGTAACAGATTTTGGGGGTTAAATTTAGAAAAATGTGTGTTTTTTTTAAATTTTTTATCATATTTTATAAATGTTTTTATAGTAAATTATTTGATATGATAAAAATAATGGTATCTTTAGAAAGACCATTTAATGGCGAGAAGAATGGTATACAATATGTGTGGGTACAGTAAATAAGTAAGAGGAAAATTACAGCTAAAAACAAACACTGCAGAAATATAAAAACAGCCCTGGTCCTTAACGGTAAGAAAATTGAAAAATGGTATGGTCACTAAGGGGTTAAGAAAATATAATTTTTATATAATATAGAAATAAAGTAATTTAACTTTGGTAATCTTCTGCAGCAATAATAACTGGAGATAATAATGCATAAGCAATTGTAATCTTGCTTAGTATTGCTTTCAAGAAATCAGCATTCAGCAAAGATAAAATAACAAGGTAACTCCTTAATTAGGAAATTGTAACAGTCCATTTGACATCAAATAAGAAATAAGGAGAAACAGGTAATTCCTGTTTGAGGCAAATATCACAGTCTATTATGTTGAAATGGTAATTGATGAAACTGAATAGTTGAAGAGTAGCTGAATCCCAGAGGGTAGACAAGTATATTCACTTTTTACCCAATTTTTTTAACAACGGGTCGTACGGGTAATGCCGATCGGAAGGTAAATATGGGGTAATACTGACACATTCGGATGAAGGGAAAGTGCCGAACCAGGAGCACAGAGGAAAAACTACTAATGGTGACTGGGCAGGGTAACTCCCCAACAGAGTCACCAACCTGGACCATAATCAGTGGGCAGGAGGCCAGCTTCCCCACTCCTCCAGGAGTTCATGGCAAATCTCCGTAGAAAAGAGCGTTTGTCACATAAATCATTGGCTTGGCTAAAATTGGTAAGGAGGCGGGATGGGGGCAGGGCCAAATACAGTTTTGGCCAATCAGCACCTTCTCATAGAGATGCATTGTATCAATGCATCTCTGGGGGAAATTCAATGTCTCCATGCAGAGCGTGGAGATGCTGAATGGCAGTGCTTCCTACTGTGCAGCACTGCCCCAGGAAGCACCTCCAGTGGCCATCCGAGGATGGCAGTGTTTGCATGAAAATGCCTTCTGGTAATGATTATACTCACCAGAACAATTAAGCTGTAGTTGTTCTGGTGACTTGAGTGTCCCTTTAAATGAAAATCTCCAATGTAAAGCAGGTGCAACATAAATATGTTAAGTTTGGATTTCACGCACATGTAATTTACAAAAAATAGCCAAATCTCTTTGTCTAAACATTTCAGAGGTGGAACTGAGTAGGTGGGATCTAATGTAGGATCCAATGTAGGCAGAGCCTAGAGTTGTACACTCGTCAATCTATAGAGTTCCTGGGCACTTTGTCCCCACCCAGGATCGACCCTGATTGGGTTTTTCACTAACTAGTAAAATGGCAGTAATTGAATGAGGACTTTTGAAATCATAGCTAAATCGAACAAACTAGCTCAGCAATGTTTATAGCTTAGCTGTTAGCTGTACATTTTTGACATTCACTCATCAATGCCTGGCAGTTCACAGTTTAGTGAAGAATCTGGTTTGTATCGCAAGCACGGACAACTGAGGAATATTTTTGATACTGAGCAATTATTAACAGGTATACAGCAAGTAATAAAGACTGTGCATGACTTGCTTTCAGTTAGAGGTCAGGGATTTCCAATAATCTGTAATCAGCACCTCTTCACGTGATGAACAAACTGAAATAAGATCCTGTGCAGTTAACAGCAAGACACCAGAGTCTGCAGACAAATAGCTTGAAGAGTGTCTCCAAAAATAAACGCAAAAGAAACTACTTTACTAGTTACTTTTTTACTATTAAATGTACTGCTACCTGTTTAAATGGAGCGTTGTAAATTTTATCTGAATGTTTTTTTGTTTTTTTTTAACGTTATTGGAGACCATCTGCCTGCAAAATGTAGTACATAATAATCAAAATAGGAGGAATATTAAAAATAAAAAATAAAAACATTTGAAGATAAGTTTACAATTCAACTCTTCTGGTCAAAAAGTGTAATTTAGTTGTTAGCTGTTAGCACTAAAACCAGGCCTTCAAAAAAAGTTTACTAAACACTGAATTATAGTGAGTTAGAGTCAGAAATGCACACTATGTCCTGCAAAGGAATGCTACTCTAACATATTTTTTATGTTTGCTTTTAATTAACAGAGATGACAATTGACATAAAGGTAATTGAAGTCCAAAGCAGAGTACCTAACATAGCAAATCTGTGTTCATTTAATACAATTGAATTGGACATAGAAAATCACCTGTGATTTGTGCTAACATATTCTTATGAGGTGCTCAATTTTCAAGTGTCATGTCCAGTGAGCATGATTAATTGTTTGTAGAAATATTCTGTTAATAAATGTGATGTGTGTAATGGATACATGAAATGGTTACCCAAGAAGGGTGGTATGACGGAAGGTGGAAGGATTACTTTGGCTGTTATACGATTGTGCTATATGTTAGATTGCAGGAAAGTTTTGCTAATTAGATTCTTTATTTTTGAGGCCAGCCATCTAGCTTTGTCACTGGGGTCAAGTGTAAAACTTTGCACCCTGTGTACATCCATCTGCACTTTTACACAGACTTGCTGGCCAGATTTTTTGTTTACACCCTGCTACAACACATGTCTCTGACCTATTGATATGCTAATCGTCAATTAGTTGTCAGGACTCAGGAGCAGTGGTGGAACTACCAGGGTCGCAGAGGTCTCGACTGCAACAGGGCCCCAGAGTTCTGCCTGTCACAAAGGCCCATTGGGGTTGGAGGCAGCAGCAGGCAGCTTACTTGATTTACAAGCCTGCTACTACCCTTCATGGAGTCTAGCACCAGGCTCCACTCCTCCATGAGTCCCTGGTGGTCCGGTGGTGTATGTGAGGAATTCCCAGCCTGTACTCTGACTCCACACTGAGTACCAGAAACAAAAGGTAGAGGATATCATAGAGGATTACAGCAAGGGGGTTCAGAGTGTCACATACATCACCGGACCACCCAGGAATCATGGAGGAATGGAATCCTGACAGTGGACCACCAAACACACCAGGGTCTCGCCATGGGAGGAAGCTGGTCTGAGAGAGAGGTTAAGTGTATGTATGTCAGTGTTAGGCATGTGCATGGGGAAAATTTTCGGTTCGGTTCGGCATTCCGAAATTCGGGATTTTCGCAATTCGGGACTAAGGCAATTTGGCACTTCAGCAACTTCGGCAACTTCGGCCACTTCGGACACTTCGGGACTTCTATTGCAGCCGCTTAGTAGATAACTTCCTAATTCCCACGGTATTAGGGAGTTATCTACCAAAAGGCTGAAACACCTAAATTGGTCTTTCAGACAAATTTACTAATACTAAGTAAAAATGACTTAGTATTAGTACATTTTGCCCCTACTCGCTATACCGCGAGCAGCCTGTGGCTGCTCACTGTTTAAAAAAAAAAAAAAAAAAAATAGGACCTATTGCCCCCCCCAGCCCCACCCCTGAGCGGCGGGTGGGGGCCCTAAAGTAAAATGATGGGGGGACCTATTGTCCTCCCCCCTGGCCCCCACCCCTGAGCAGTGGGTGGGGGGCCTAAATTTCTATAAGGAGGGGGACCTAATCTTCTCCCCCTTGGCCCCCACCCCTGAGCGGCGGGTGGGGGCCCTAAATACCAATAAGGGGGGGACCTAATGTCCTCCGCCAGGGCCCCCACCCCTGAGCGGTGGGTGGCGGCCCTAAATACTAATAAGGGAGGGGACCTAATGTCCTCCCCCCTGGCCCCCACCCCTGAGCGGCGGGTGGGGACCCTAAATACTAATAAGGGAGGGGACCTAATGTCCTCCCCCCTCGCCCCCACCCCTGAGCGGCGGATGGGGGGCCCTAACTACTAATAAGGGGGGGACCTATTGTCCTCCCCCCTGGCCTTTTTTGGGGCTGAGAAAAGAAGATTTTAGAAGAAAGAAAACATGGAATGGTAAGTTTTTTGTTTTTTTTTACAGGTACTTAGTTAAAGGTCCCCCCCCCCTCATTATTTTTAGGGTGAGGGGGCTAGGTAGGGGGTTAATTTTTTTTGGAGGTGATGGGGTGACTAGGGGTTTGGGGACCCCTAGTCACCTGGGAGGGGGGATTAACATTTTTTTAGGGCCCCCACCCGCCGCTCAGGGGTGGGGGCCGGGGAGAGGACAATAGGTCCCCCCATTGGTATTAAGGGCCCCAACCCACCACTCAGAGGGTGGGGGCCAGGGGGAAGAAATTAGATCCACACCCTTATTTCACTGTAGGGCCCCCACCCACCGCTCAGGGGTGGGGGCCAGGGGGGAGGACATTAGCTTTAGTATTTAGGGCCCCCACCCACCTCTCAGGGGTGGGGGCCAGGGGGGAGGACATTAGGTCCCCCCCTTATTTTACTGTAGGGCCCCCACCCACAGCTCAGGGGTGGGGGCCAGGGGGGGAGGATATTAGGTCCCCCATATTAGTATTTAGGACCCCCCACCGCTCAGGGGTGGGGGCCAGGGGGGAGGACATTAGGTTCCCCCCCTTATTATAATTTAGGGCCCCCACCCACCGCTCAGGGGTGGGGGCCAGGGGGGAGGACATTAGCCCCCCCCTCTATTCTTTTAAGAATCCCCTGAGCGGTGGGTGGGGGCCCAGGGGAGGACAATAGGTCCCCCCTCACATTATTTTATATTAGGGCCCCCACCCGCCGCTCAGGGGTGGAGGCCTGGGGGGGACCTTTAAAAGCGCGGGTGGGGGCTCGGGAAGGGGGACCTTATTTTTTTTTTTTAACAGTGAGCAGCCATAGGCTGCTCACTGTTTAATAGACATGCCCCTACTCGCGGTATAGCGAATAGGGGCATAATTTACTAATACTAAGTAATCTTTACTTAGTATTAGTAAATTTGGCCAATTTAGGTCTTTCAGCCTTTTAGTAGATAGCTCCCTAATACCGTGGGAATTAGGGTGTTATCTACTTATTCATTCCTGTTATTACACTGACTGGCCAAGTAACTTTTTATATGAATGTATGTTATTTGATTGTTGTAAGTGTTGCAAATGCTTACAGGTGAATCCTGGCTATGTTTGTATACTTTTTATTTAAAATTGTATACAATGTAACATTCTTCTTCTTTCACTGGATAAGTATATTAGTACTTAGGCAATACTGTGCTTCGGAACTTCGGCACTTCGGCACTTTGACACTTCGGCAACTCCGGAACTTCGGCACTTCGGAACTTCGGCAATTCGGTAATTTCGGAACTTCGGGACCTCGGCTATTTGGCACTTCGGCAATTCGGACATTCTGAAATACCCGAATGTCCGAATTTCCCGAAATTCGTCCGAATTCATATTCGGACCGAAACAAATTGCACATGTCTAGTCAGTGTATGTATCTGTGCATGTGTCAGTGTCTGTGTCAGTGTCTGTGTATATATCTGTGTTTTTGTGTTAGTGTTTGTGTGTGTATGCATCTGTGTATATGTGTCAGTGTTTGTGTATGTCAATGTATGCATCTGTGCATGTGTGTTTCAGTGCAAGTATCTGTGAATGTGTGTCAGTGTTTGTGGAAATGTGTTCATGAATCTGTGCATGTATGTCAGTATGTGTCAACGTACTTGGGCATCTATGTTAATCTGCGCCTGTATCTCTCTGAGTGAATCTGTGTATATATCTGTGTGTGGACTCCTCACGCCTTATCTATATCCTGTCGCTGCTCCCGCCCCAACGCGCACACGCTCAAATACTCGGGACGGGACCTACGAACTTTGATCACGTCATGTCTCCTAGGTATCGGTAGACGCTTAGGAGGCGTGCACGATCATCCTATGCCAATACTCACGTGTAGAGATTGCTGGGACTTCATTAAAAGTTTATTACAAGCTCCATAGCAACCTGTTAGGGACAGCTCCTTACACCATTAGGGTGTTAAGTAGACTCTCCTCTACAGCGGTTTTCTCCCATGTGTCCTCTATTTAAAACAGCACAGCTGAGCCTTCATTGCTCAGTTGTTCTGTGCTAACTTACCCTGCTACCTTGCTGTTTGTTACTTGGAATCCTCTGCAGTTGACACTGACACTTGTCGAAACTTACTGGAGTTTGCTTGAAGGTAGGCTATTTAAAGTAGTCTCATTTAAGTAGGAGTTGAAACAAGAGGAGTTTCTTGGAGAACTGGTGGACTGTGGTTGGCATTAGTTAACAGCAAGTGACTGAATGAAGACAATATATCCAATTACATGCGTTTAATTTTACATACTTTTAATTTGGTTAAATATTGTGTTGTTCTGTTTAATTTACTGCATATAGAACTCTGGCTAAACACATATATGTTGTACCACATGCTTTGCAGATATAATAGTGATAATAGTGTATGCATCACTTACGGCTGGTTAGAGGTTATTATACAAAAGCTGCTTTTTGTTTTGAATATTTTTATTAGTGTCGCAAAAAAGCATGAGCAGGCATAGTACAGGGTAATGAATGTAGTATATGGTTGCCTGCGCAGAGGCATATAGGTCAGGATAAACAAGCATTTTAGTATATTCATTTTAGTATATATGGTACAGTGCTCATATATGGTAATGGGATTATAAGGGGCAGGCATCTCGGTGCGATGAAAAGTCCTATCTATTAACATTAAGCAATGACGTAACAAGCGTAATGTGTAGGCAATTAACAGTAAACTTTAGCCCCTGTCGAAGCATTGTAGCATGTCTAAGCAAAACAATTTGTGCAATTGCTGCTGGTAGCTAGGCATTTATTTTCTATACCAGGATGCGTATCTTAAGGCTGTGTCTAGTATGGAAGCCATATAGGCCTATAGTATGTTTGGGCTCATTCCTAGTGTGCGCGGCTTGCCGTGGCGTCGTATAATCTGGGCGTTTATGAAAATCCTTAGGTTAGCAGTGGTGACTACAGTAATAATGACTAGTATCTACATGTATAATGTGCGTCTTTCTAAGGTAAAGTGTAAGCATGTTAACATACGTTATATATTACATTCGTCTGGCTATCAAGTCAACAATAATAAATGGCATTTAACGGTTGCCTTAGAGGGCTCTGAGATGTAAATAACATGGTAATTTTTTGAATTAAGCATAAATTATCTGACTAAATAATAATGGAGCGGTGCGTTTCTGACAGAACTGCTGATTTTAAGCTATATTTTTATTTATTTATTTATTTATATTTTATTTTATTTTCGTGCAGGCTAAGGCCCTTGGTCCTTAAGTATAGGTCTAGGCAGGTTAGTTCCGTACTACAATTTTTCACGGGCTCAATCCTTAAGTATTTTGCCATTAGTACTCCCCACATGGGTGTAATTCAACTGCGTCTAGTTAGGCCTAAACCTGTGTAACATAGCAAACTAACGTAAGGCAAATAGTGGTGCTGTTCTATAACGCATTTCCATAGCTACGTATTGTTGTTTGAAGCACTCATAGCAGAAATTATATTTTGGTCCGGCAGTGCTAGGCAGTGAACGGTCGTAGCTTGTAGCATTGTTTCAGCGTCTAGTAAATTATAAAATATGAATGCAATAACGATAGGCACAAATAATAAACAATATAAAAATGATATCAGTAAGGGAGTAGCGCTGGACGTAGAAGATGTCTGATGAGGGCCTCTCCCGGCACAGCTGCAGTACGTCTCTTAGGCAGCCAAGCCTCCAGCCGTCTTCCCCATACCGACTCCCGCCCACTGTCCGAGTTCACCGTGGCGCTGTGGGCACTCAGGAGTAGAAACTGTCCACTTGACCCCCACACCTAGAGTCCGTAGGCCGTCCACTCCCTGCACCTCCCCATCACCACTCAAGACTCAGTGAAACGCGTGCCCCAATGTCTCTCCCGGTGCCGGCCACATACTTGAGGCCGGCGCACACCCCTCCCGGCCACCGGTCCGCCCCACAGGGCTCTCAGCATCAGGGACAGGGCTTTCCGGGGACCCCCAACCCAGAAGCCGGGGCACTCACTTCTCCAGCTGGCAGGTAATCAGCGCGGAGGATCCACCTGGCGCTCAGCAGTGCCGAAGTCCGCACGAGCTGTCCTGATCCGCTCCTCATGGTGAGTATTTCTCTTTTTTACTCCATCTTCGGTCGTTTAAGGGTGCATTTTAGCCGGTCCTCGGTCCCTGCTTAGATGTTTTCTCAGTTTAGTATTAGTGTTAGTATATTCCTCCTCAGTGCAGATGTCCATTACAGCTGGCTGGCCGTCTCTTTGCCATTGCCAGTTTAGGTAGTCGGCATGGTGTCCATGCGGGGGCTCCCGCTGTGGTACCTGTCGCCACCATGTGGCCGGGATATCCCCCGCCGGCCAAGGGGGGGAGACGGGCCATGTCCCGGGCCAAGGGTCTCCCCGCGCCAGGGATGCTTGCCTCGCGGCGGGTTGGCTCTGCGTTGTGCCAGTTTACGGCGCCATGCTGCATGCAATGGCGGCCGGTGCTCAGAGGCCATGTGTAGGCCCGACCCAGTCCTCTCTGCCCGCCCCGCGGTCAGCTGCGTGCGGGTATCGGGTGAGTGTTGGAGCTGTCCCCCTTTCAGATGCGGCAGGTTTCGCTTTGTTGAGGGTGTTTGGGTCGTGTTTGGTGCTGTTTAAGGTGGATTTCTGCTGGAGCCCATGCGGGTAGCATCCAGTCGGCCCGGAGGCACGGCCCCGCCCCTGCTTTTTGTAAACTTTAAATTTTAAGACAATTAACCCCTGCTGATGTTAATGTAAAGGGCTACTGGGAACAAAGTGTCTGAAGGGGGGACTATACTCTCTGCAGTCACCCCCTAAACGCTTACTACTTTCAGTTATACAATCTTATGTGTATGTCCAACAAGAGTACCTTATCTAGATTTTCATACTCCCAGGAACCCCGAATACCCCTGGACGGGTCATCTAGTCTAAACCCCCCTACTTAAGAGACCTCTTATTCTCTTATACAGGAACCAGGGCTCATTTTTCTGCAGGTATGTTGGTTCACGTCTTTTCTCAACACGGCCATCTTTAGTTATTTCCCCTGCCCCTTAGTCCTAGCGGTCCGCAAGGCCAACTCCCATCCTCCACTTCGAGGTACTATACGCCCCTCGGCCCAAATCATAGTTAGTCGCCTCGCAATTATATATAGAGGGCGACACCAGTCACTGCCAAATACCCCCCCCCCCCCGTCTACTCATGGAGAGGCAACATCCCATCACCGGGTAGGTTACCACACCCCTCGCGCCAACTCATAGATAGAGCCTCTCTAGCCACTTGGCATTAGCAGGGCCTCACCTGCCACAAATCCTAGAATAATCTTTCGCCATCTGGCACTAGCTAGCCACCGGTTAATTTCACAAACCCGGGTTACCAACAATGTCTATTATTATTTCAGTATGTCCCTACTCCCAGACAATGGTGAGGATATGTCAATCCCTAGCACCCCGGCTAGGTCACTTACCCCGACTCGCAAGGGTGACACGGGAAGTCCCTCGTCCATCAGATCATGGACTATCCCCCTCATTATGGCGGAATTACGCAAACGCGGTATCCGTTTCCCGGCTACTGCCAGGAAAGCAGAACTGTTTAAATTGCTAAGAACCGATACCCTTAATACAGACGCAGGGGAAGGCACAAGCAGCTCTCAAGATCTGACTCTCCACACTATGGTTGCCTCCCTAATTTCTTCTATGGGGAAGGTCAACGACAGGCTGGAAAGGCTGGAAGCCCGCAGCTCCCCGTACAGCCTCCTGGGCCTTTCACAGAAGTGATCCCGGCCATACCCACAGAAATAGCGGGTAATCCCATATCCACCAAGGTAGTCGCCCACATTATTAATCCTGCCCACATGGTTCTGGCTAATCTTAAAAAGGACATCCTGGAAGGCAAGGACGTTAACTTGGTCTCACTGCTCATTGCCTCCCAGGATATCGTGGAAAACCGGTCTTACGACTATGGGGACAATCTCGGTGGTCTTAAAAGCCAGAGACCCCAGACTCAGTAAGAAACTGGCCATTCCCGATTTTGTTCTAGCTTTCGGTACCTTTAGGGATATTCTATGCACGGTTCATCCCCATAGGAGAGAGGAACTGGATCTATATATGCATAAGCTGGTTGACCTAGGTAATAAGTATGGCGGCTATACTTTTTACGACTATCACAAGTCCTTTTCGTCAAAAGTGTCAGCCACATTGTCCCAGTACGGCGTCCAGATGGATTGGAGCCAACTGGACAATGAGCTGTTCCTCAGATACTTTGCGGGGCTTAGGACACCAGCTTGTGTGCCATACGTCACCCGCTCACACAGCTTATCTGTCCCCACTCTGTCCGGACAGCGCTCCCGGCTCATCCTTACAGCACCCCCCAAAGGCTGAGAAACAGACCAGAGACAAACTGGGTCGTCCAGTAGTGTACCTAGTACCTTCAAGGAGGGCTCCTGTGGTTACAGCGCCTGCCGCTTATTACACGTATGCTCACATTTTTTCTGGGCACATGCAAAATCTATGTGCCCAAATAAAATGTACCAGAAACCTTATTTGTCTCCAGTGAACATTCTGGTACTTGAATATATGCTGTCCACTCACCCCTCCAAACACCTTGTGGAATTTTTATGCACAGGTCTCACCCAGGGTTTTCATACGGGGCTCATTTACATGCCAACAGGGGTGTTAGAGTGTCACAATTTGTAGTCGGCCACTAATCACCCTGCTTCAGTCACTACCGTGTTACAACTTGAAGTAGACCAGGGATTTGTCATCGGGCCTTTTTGTAGCCCCCCCCCCCTTTTCCAGCTGGAGAACTAACCCTATCGGGCTGGTTTCCAGCAAAAATTCTGAGAAACTAAGACTCATCCTTGACCTATCCGCACCCCACTCTTCAGCCATCCCCACCCTAAACTCATTGATTCCATCTGAGGAATTTTCCCTACAATACTCCACTATTGACTACGCTATTGCAGCTATCAGATTGGCAGGGTTGGGGGCCTGGCTTAGCAAGACGGATATTATGAATGCTTTCAAATTGTTACCTATACACCCCTCTTTGAGGCACCTGCATGGCGTTAAGTGGCAAGACGCCTACTACTTTTTTACAAAACTCACTTTTGGGGCCAAGAGTAGTCCGAGGATTTTTGACACGTTCGCAGAAGCGTTGTGTTGGCTCCTCCTTAATACCTGCAGGTGCCCAAATGTGATACTTAGATGATTTTCTGTTCATCTAAGCCAATTCCAACCCCCCACGTAGTGTAGACAAAGCAGTCAAGCTATTCACCTCACTTGGTGTCCCCGTGTCACCCACTAAAACCGAAGGACCAGACACAAGCATAAACTTTCTTGGTATTCTGCTGGATTCATCAACAATGATGGCCAGCCTCCCTAGAGTAAAGATCGATCACATCCTACACGACATCAGTCACTACATGCAATCGGGGGTCTTGCAATCGTAAAGAATTACAATCACTTTTTGGTTCCCGAAATTTCGCCATGCGCATAATCCCCCAGGGCAGGGCTTTCATTTCTAGGCTCCTCGCCCTGTTCCCCACCTTCTCCAATGACTATGCCTATGCCCGCATATCCTTGGACTGTCCTGCGACCGCCGACCTCCAGATGTGGTACAAATTACTCTCGGACTGGAATGGTAGGAGCATGTTCCTCCCGCAGATTGATTCACGGTCACCTGTCATTTGGACAGACGCAGCCTCATCCGCGGGATATGCAGCCATTTTCGGCATGGAATGGCTCTGGGGGACCTGGCCAATAGAAACACAGGGCATTGAGGGGTTTCACACTAACTCAGCCCTATTTGAAGTGTACTGGATAGTTGCCGCAGCTGTCACTTGGTGTAGGTTGTGGAAAGGGCAGTCCGTATGCTGGTTTTCTGACAACCTGGCAATATGCCACATTATCAAGAAGGGTCACTCTTCCTCCTTGGCAATTATGAGTTTCCTTAGGAAACTGACATGGCTGGCAGCTACCCATCAGTTCCACATTGTATGTTCTCATGTTCCCGGCATATACAATACGGCAGCTGACCAGCTATATCGCTTTCAATTTCAGGCTTTCAGACTGTCCCTACCCTCGGCAGCTCGTGTGGCAAGCCCAGCACCAACTTTCCGAGACCTTATCATGGAGTAGATGAACTACTTCAGCACAGTCACGTTCTCACCAAATTAGCCTTATCCACCAGCACGCAACACGCGTATCACAGAGCTTTTCACTTGTACAAACAATTCATGTCTGACCATCACCTAGCCAACTGGTTCGAGGTTTCTTCACTGATAGCTTTTGCATCTTTTTGCCACCTTAAACTTAAATTCTCACATAACACTATTAAACTTTACCTCACGGGGATACAACACCATATGTATTGCTCCTTCCCTAACACTACTGAAGGGCATAGCAAAAGCAGACGGCCCAGCAAGACTCAAGAGATTGGCCATTGACATTGAAATGTTCAAGTCCTTGTCCAACCTACTCGACCAGGCCCCATTTGAACCCCATACGAACGCGGTTATAAAAAACGCCATGTATCTAACTTTTTATGGGTTTCTTAGACCAAGAGAATTCACCATTAGTGGTCAACACCATAGCCAAGGGTGCCTCCTCACCTCCTACCTCACGAAACACACAGACTACTACGTCCTGACCCTACCTAAGACCAAAACAAGTCAGATGGGGGAACTTGCTACCCCACACGGAACAATTGGTGTTCGGTGAAAGTACTGGACACTTTCTTAGCCACAACACCAACACACACCTCAAAAACACTACTATTAATACACGAAGCAATTCTCAACGCGGCAAAATTCATGCTTTATGTCCGGATGCTTATCACCAGACTTGGTTTAAATCCTGGCAACTACTCAGGGCACTCCTTCAGAATCGGAGCGGCCTCCACGGCCTCTAGCCAAGACATACCAGCACACGTTATTAAGACACTGGGTCGCTGGAAGTCCTCGGCTTACGCCACTTACATCCCACATCTAGTCCAAGAGATTATGAGGGCTTTCATTAAGATGTCTATTTAATATGTAATAATTAGTGATGTCGCGAACACAAAATTTTCGGTTTGCGAACGGCGTACGGGAACTTCCGCAAATGTTCGCGAACGGGCGAACTGCGCGAACCGTCATAGACTTCAATGGGCGGGCGAATTTTAAAACACACAGGGACTCTTTCTGGCCACAATAGTGATGGAAAAGTTGTTTCAAGGGGACTAACACCTGGACTGTGGCATGCCGGAGGGGGTTCCATGGCAAAACTCCCATGGAAAATTACATAGTTGATGCAGAGTCTGGTTTTAATCCATAAAGGGCATAAATCACCTAACATTCCTAAATTGTTTGGAATAACGTGCTTTAAAACATCAGGTACGATGTTGTATCGATCAGGTAGTGTAAGGGTTACGCCCACTTCACAGTGACATACCAAACTCCCCGTTTAACGCACCGCAAACAACCGCAAACAGTCCATTTGCACAACCGCAAACTCCCCTTTTGCACAAGGTTGGATACCAAGCTAGCCATGTCCCGTTCCTTGTCCTCACTGATGTCATTGAAGGTCTCTTCCTCCACCCAGCCACGTACAACACCAAGGGTCCCCGAAAGGTGACAACAAGCCCCCTGTATTTTTTTTTAAAATGTACACTACTGTTACACCAGATATGAGTTGCACTGGTGTGACACTGTGCCCTGGCAGGCCCTGAAATGCACACGTGTGAAGGAAACTGACTGCTATTATTTCACAGTCAAATTTCTATTTTTTTTTTTAAATGTACACTACTGTTACACCATAAATGAGTTGCACTGGTGTGACACTGTGCCTTGGCATGCCCTGAAACGTACACGTGCGAATGAAACTGACTGCTATTGTATTACAGTCAAAAAAGTTTTTGTTGGGGCGTGGTTTGGCCGTGAATGAAGATGGCCGCGTAAAGGACGAGCTCCGACCCACTTAGCAAATAAAGCAGGCTTACCCATCAGCACGGCACGAAAATGGGGCGCACTAAACGCCCTGACGGCTCCCAAACACCCAGGCATCCAGCGACTGCCACACACACGGGCCCCATGGATGGATATCTGGCCCCGGCACCCGCCGAATACCACGAGGCAGCGGGCGCAAGCATGGCCGACTCCCCGGCCTGCTCACCAATACCGGAGACGGCTGCACCCACGCTGGCGGAAATCAGTGCAGACATAAAGGCAATTAAAGCCCTGGCAGCAGCAATGGTCACTAAATCTGACATGCAGACCCTATCTGAGAATCTACACTCGGCGATCCGCACAGAGGTAAACTCTATTAAGGCCGAAATCTCCACACAGGCCTCAAGGATACAGGCAGCTGAGGCCTCAGTGCAAGCTGTTGGGGAGAGGGTTGAAGCTTCAAATCTGGCTATACATAGACAAGGCAATATTCTCCTACACCTGAGACGCCAAACTGAAGATCTTGATAACAGGGGCCGCAGATCAAACATTAGGGTCCGCGGCCTACCAGAACCCGAAGGGGCGGAGGCCGTGGAAGCAACACTACAGACGCTGTTCCGCGACATACTGGGCCCAGAAGCGCCAGACTCCATAACGTTTGACAGGGCGCATAGGGCTAACAGAGCACGCACGTCTGATAACACACCGAGAGACATTATATGTTGCCTACACTCCTATAAGCTGAAGGAGAAAATAATGAACAAAGCCCGCGCAAGACCCACCTGGCGTTTCAATGGCGCAGAAGTTGCCCTCTATCAGGACCTATCTCCCCTCACGCTTGAGGCTCGTAGGGCCCTGAGACCCATCACAGCGCTACTCAGAGATAGGGGGATCCCATACAAATGGGGTTTCCCCTTTATGTTATTAGCCAGACACCATGATGACTGGTTCCCGCTACGCTGGCCGGAAGAGGTGCCCAGGTTCCTACAGCGCCTCAACCTCCCGCCTACAGAGGTCACCGACTGGATCCTGGGGCCACTAGACCAGAGGCAGGGACTTCACACCCCGAACTTGCAGCGAAGACGACGAGACGTCACACCTAGGCGCCCACAGGCCCGCAGGCAACTGATGCCCACGGACCCGGAGGAATAAAGTTCTGCTCCCCACTTGTATCCACCAAGCAAGGAAGACCGACCAGGACACACTAACATACCACGGCCCGCTGACAACCACAGATGACAACGCCATCCCGTGTACATCAGATGCCAGATAAGTACTGTTTACGCATACACATGTAAGGGGTCTTATCCATGACCGGGTGTTACAACACTCTTCTAACACGCCCTCGGGTAAGGAAGGCTACCCCAAGTTGATTGGGGAGGGGGGCCTGACGGGGGGGGACGCACCGTTTGGCCTACCCGTGGGATGGGGTACTTGCAGGGAATATCCCACATATGCACGTAAGACACAACCTATGTCGCTATACGGGACTGTTGAAATGCTGTACACACGTGCACATATATGGAGACTTACGCATGGCCGGGTGTTGCCACACATTCCTAACACGCCCCTGGGGAAGGGAGGCTACTCTGAGTTGCTTGGGAGGGGGGCCTGAGGGGGATGGGATGCACCATCTAGCTTGCCCGCGGGGTGGGATTCTTGCAAGACATGCCCCACTTGTGCACGCGGAACACGAACTGGGTCGATTCATGAGACTGTTGGTTAATCACGGGACACTCAAGCACTTGATATATTATGGTTTTACTGATGCTACAAATGTGAATTGGTCTGGTCGTAGTTATAACTTACCACTGACTAAAGCACCATAAGAGGGATGGATAGAGGGAGGTGGAGAACGAATGGGGGATTTCTATGTGAATGTAGATCTTATTTCGTTGATACTGATATGCCGGGCTATATTGGGTGAGATAGCTTTATGGGTGGGAGAAGGGCGGGGATGCTACAGAGCCCTAGGGCTACGAAGGGGATAGGGGTCACGCAGTGAGCTTAACTGGGACTACACCTACGAATACACCAATAGCACCAGATTACTAGGGTTGGGGGAGTGCGGGGGGGTCGGGCTGGGAGGGGGGGCGGTTGGTTTCTGAATAATACTAAGATGTGATGTCATATGTTTATTATGTAGCATTGTTTGTTTCCTGCACTGTACGATAGGAACCACTTGAGACGTTCACTCTTGGCGGACAAACACACACACACCCATACCGCCTGACTCCTACCCCACCCCCCCCTCCCCCATGGACGGCCAGCTCCGCTTCCTGTCCCCGGAATGGGGGACCGGGGACAGAGCCCGCTGTGGGAGACAGGGGGACTTTGATCGAACACCCTGTGCGGCCAGCCCGGCCAGACACGACCCACAATTCGAACTACCTTACGACAGCAATGGGCTATCCGCCCCGACATAGGGTAGGACCAGCAGCCACTCGCACCGTCTATCCCTACAGTTGTTGACCCATTCCCCCATACTACGTGACCGTACCAATCGATATTTTCACAAGTATTGGCCATTGAATTCAACTTAGGAACACGTGGGACACGGACACTCCTTTGAGAGTACACACACTACTATACCACTGGACACTGTGCCTCTACTACCGACCGGACAGTGACACTGGACTTCTTCGGCCACACCGCCACCCCGACATACACCTGTGTAGACCACATTACTGGGGGCCCCAACACCGTGGCTGCCCTAGCTTGCTAGGGAACGGTACGGTCTTGTAATCCACCCAGCTACACAGGACACCCTCGAGTGGAGGGGATAACTCTAATTCTTATTGACATCGTAACACTGAGCACTTACACCAGGGGCCTCCTGGGACGGGCTAAACTGGGTGTGGGCCGAGCCGCCCCCAACTCGTGGGACTTGTAACTTACGAAGGTTCTACCTTTCCTCTTCTTTAACTGCACTAGTATCCTTCTTTCCCATCCGCCCCCCCCTCCCCCCCCCTCTCACACCGGCAGGCAGCGTGCGCGAGGGCCACTGGACCCAGAACACCTGAACACGACTGCGGAGACACCAGCGACCTCGCCCGCACTATCCCAATGGCGTACACAGCAGCGCCTCTACATGTCCTTACGCAGAACTGCCGAGGCCTTAACTCACCTGAGAAGCGCGCACACCTCCTACGAGAACTTCATCGCAAACGGATCTCGGTAGCAATATTACAAGAAACACATCTCAAATCCTCGGATACCCATAGACTGAAAGACAGAGTTTACCCAATCAACTATCACAGCACTCATCCCGAAGCCCGCAAGGTAGGCGTTGCGATATTGTTGGCCGCTAATCTGGCCTTCACTCTGTTAGACCGAAAGACAGACCCCAACGGTAGGTTTCTCTTCATCAAAGGCACGATTACGGGGAAGACATACACCTTTGCCTCTATCTATGCGCCAAACGCAAAACAGGCGATGTTCTTGTGCAAAACATTCCGCCAACTGGCAGCATTCACGGAAGGCTCCCTCATTATAGGGGGGGACTTCAACGCACCACTTGATCCGTTGCTGGACTCCTCGACAGGACACAGTAGTATCCCACAAACCGCGATTAGGGCCATCAAGAAGACCATGCGGGATTCGAGATTGGTGGATGCGTGGCGGACCATTCATCCAACAACCCGAGATTTTACGCACTACTCCGCCATACATAGGAGATACTCTCGCATTGATTATATTCTTATCCAACAAGAAGGCCTCCAACACCTACAGTCGGCTACAATCGCGCCTACACCGTGGTCGGACCACAGTGCAGTGGCCGTGAAGCTTGACTCCCCGCTGTTCAGGCCCACCAGGACGGAGTGGAGACTAAATGAGTCGCTCCTCTCGGACCCGGGTGTGCTGGCTGACCTGACAGAACACCTCACTAATTACTTCAGGGAAAACGACACGGAAGAGGTATCAAAAGTGACGCTATGGGAGGCACATAAGAGTGTACTTCGAGGTCACCTCATTAGGATTGCTTCCCGTAAGAAGAGGGAATCGCAGCGACGTATGTTAGAGCTCACCGTCCAAATCTCCCGCTTGGAAACACAACACAAACGATCACAACTCGAAGAACACTATCGCCCACTTTTGGATGCTCGCCGACAACTGGCAGACCTGGTTGCCAGCAAACACCATAGGGTGACACAACGATCCAAGGCCTTCTTCTACATCCACGCGAATAAGGGTGGGAGACTCCTGGCCCGCATGATCCGGCCCCAACAAGCGAGGGCGCAGGTTCATGAACTTCGGAAGACTGATGGCACACTTACTCAATTCCCTGAAGCAATTGCCACTGAATTCTGTAACTACTACAGACAATTATACAATTCAACACCATCACCCCCCGACGCCCACGGAGCGAACCTACAAGACGCAACATGGTGTTACCTACAAGGTTTCCAACCTGACGCTCTAACACCAGAAGAAGCGGAACTGCTGGAGGCCCCGATCACCACGGAAGAGGTACAGGCGGCGATTAAGACAGCGAAGAGAGGGAAAGCTCCGGGACCGGACGGACTTTCGGCGGGATATTACAAGTCATTCAGGGACATTCTCGCGCCACATCTAATGGCAGCCCTCAATCGACTCCAGCAGGGTGACACGTTTCGCCAGGAGACGTTGGCAGCCACCATCACGGTAATTCCTAAACCTGGCAAAAACCCCGAAAACTGCAGCAATTACCGGCCGATCTCGCTTCTCAATGCGGATGTGAAACTCTTCACCAAGATCATTGCCACCAGACTACAACAGCATGTGCCACGCTTGATACACCCGGACCAAACGGGTTTCGTTCCGGGACGGGAAGCCAGAGATTGCACGCTTCGGGCGTTCTCCATACAAGCATTAGCCCTTAGGGAGAAACCAGGCCTACTAATGCTCTCCACGGATGCCGAAAAGGCTTTTGACCGGGTAAACTGGAGCTTCATGATGGCGACACTACGAAAAGTGGGACTAGGAAGAGGGATGATGGCCTGGATAGAAGCGCTCTATACGGACCCCTGCGCTAAAGTACGGGTGAATGGCGCGCTTACGGACACCTTTACCATCCACAACGGCACGCGACAGGGTTGCCCATTATCGCCACTCTTGTTTGCCATCTCGCTGGAACCGTTCTTGGATAGGGTGAGACATACCCCGGAGATCAGAGGGTTTCGGCATGGGACTCAGGAACATAAGGTAGCTGCATACGCAGACGACATGCTCTTCTTCGTGAACGACCCAGCTGATTCCCTGCCGGCATTGATGCGAGAATTCGATGCGTATGGCCGGTTATCGGGACTGAAGCTCAATCTAACTAAATGCGAAATATTAGATGTCTCGACCCCGACGAACGTAGGAGAGCAAATTCAACGTGAGTACCCCTTTCATTGGTGTCGGGACCAGATGCGATACCTGGGAATCTGGATTCCCAGGAACCCGAAAGAAATGTATGCCAAGAATTACATCCCCCTTTTGCGCACAATACTAAACGATCTCAAAAGCTGGAACTACGACCACATCTCCTGGCAGGGACGTATATCGGTAATAAAGATGAACATTCTCCCGCGGCTACTTTACTATTTTCACACCATCCCCTGGCACATTCCGACAGGATTTTTTACATCTCTTAAGTCAGCGGTGATACAATACGTCTGGAAGGGAGAAAGGCTCGACTCAGCTTTGACAAGTTATGCCTACCCAAAAATTGGGGAGGCCTGGCTTTGCCAGATATTTGCAAATACTTTCATGCCACGGTACTGCAGCGGATCAGGGATTGGCATGTGGCACCTGACACCAAATTGTGGGTGGCGTTGAATAGAGAGGGTATTAACAAAGCCCTCCACAGACTCACGTGGCATACTTCGGCGGACGCAACGTCAATGCTAGGCGCTGAATCACCCGTCGCTCAAACATTGAAGACATGGTCCCACCTGAGACGTAACCAACATATCTCCCCACAGCCGAGCCCCCTGATACCGATCACCTTCAATTCGGATATAGGCGGAGGACTTCCCCGTTCTTCCTGGCCAGTTGAAGGAAATGGAGACTTTGTCCCGATATCCGAGGTCCTCAGTAATGCGGGTATACGGAACCTTCGGGATTGGAGTGGAATACCACATCCGACACTAATGCATAGATTTCATTATGCGCAACTACGACATTTTTACTACAACCTTCCCAACAGGGTAGCGGTACATAGGGAACAAACGTGGTTTGAACGCTCCTGCATGACCGGCTCAGCTGCCGATGGCAGTGTCTCAGTCATATATCAACAGCTAATAACAGGAGAACGCTCAAGGAACACGGCGTTCAAGAGAAGATGGGAAGAGCTGACGGATAGGACGTTTACTGACACACAATGGGAACAGATATTGATTTTGCAGCACAAGAGCTCCATCAGTACCAACTACCAGGAGGTCAACTTCAAGCTGCTTTCCCACTGGTACAGGACTCCTTCCCTACTACATAGAATATTCCCAGGATCTTCAGACACATCTTGGAGATGCGAAACCCACACAGGCACAATAAGACACATCTGGTGGGAATGCGCACGGATTAAGCCGTTTTGGGAAGATATACAACGGGAGATGAGGATCATCCTGGGAGATCTACCTGACTTCACCATAGAAATGGCCCTACTCCATCACACCGAAGGCTCAATAGCCCAATACAAGAGGTCGATAGTTCGACACCTACTAAATGCGGCCAAAGCATCCATTCCCGCTAAATGGAAGCAAACACAACCACCGACTGTGACGGACTGGCTTCAGAGGGTAGAGGACATTCACACGGCCGAGGCGCGTTATGCAGAACTGCTAGGAAGGAGCACCAAACATGTCGATGCCTGGACCCCGTGGTATGTATACCTCTCACGACCAGGAGCAGGGAGACCATGAAACACACCATTTCATACGGTCCTGGAGTGCCCGGGCGTGCGCTGATGTATGGTGCCACATCTAAACCCAACCCCTCCCCCCTTCCCCCCCCTCATCCACCCCCCCACCCCCACCCCCCCCCCCTCTCTTTTTCTCCTTTCAACAATATACAAGGTTTTTTACTCATCCCCACGCGACCTATTTCTGGGACACAGTGGCGGCGGCTCGGACTGCCCCAGGGAGGCCGGACCGGGGGTACCTGACTGTGAGGATGCGTGAGCTATAGGCGAACTATGCAGTAGATCCCAGGGAGGCGCTCCAGTGCCATCACCAAACACTGACTACAGGGACGACTAGGGAACTGACCGAACTGAACGATGACTCCACAGTATGACTCACTAGACCGACGAGAGGAAGGGAACATAACATACGCCCTGCGACACTCCAAGGCACCTCATCAGGCATCTGACTGACGGACTACTGAAGTAGACAGATGCACCCAAACCACTCCTGTAACACGGGTGGCCACTGGAGGTTCTCCTCCAGGGGACCCTAGACTAGGACGAGGATTTGGGGGTGACACCCTTAGCGGTGCATTGTATGTGCTTGAAAATCACACTTTCACTTGCTACACAATGTACTTAGCTCATCGATAAATACCCACATGTCTTCGACACTGCTCCCACTTGGGGTTACGCAGGGGCCCTCAGCCATATATGTCGCATCTAACCATGACTGTGACTATAGCTACTACCTACTCTCCCGGCTATTAGATTTATAAACCGGGCCACCTGAAGGTGCCATGGAACAGGGGCCCTGAGATACCCCATTGTTTAGCTTTAATTGAGAGGTTATTGATGTTACTGGAACTGTATTAGCTTTTAAAGATGCATCTATCTATATTCGTTTGATTGTTTACTTTGCTCATGTTGCCTACGCTTTATTGGTTGTTGAACAGCCATATGACGCTTGCTGCATATCAGATGATCAGAAGATAATAATGCTTACTTTTGATGTTAATTTACGAACTGACTTACCGTATATACACTGTTGTGGTGTATGACTATGTGTGTTTCTGTACTCACCTGTTCGTCATAATAAAGGATTTAAAAAAAAAAAAAAAAAAAGTTTTTGTTTTTTTAAATGCAAGCTATTGTGACACCAGATATGAGTGGTGGCACTGGGCAAGTGGGCACAGTATACGCTGTGAGCCTGACACACACGCTCGCAGGCAGGCAACTACAATTAGATTACACAGGGGAAAAAAAAAGCAGACTGATGTTCTAGCCCTAAAAAGGGCTTTTTGGGGTGCTGTCCTTACAGCAGAGATCAGATGACTAGACTAGCCTAGCTATCGATTTCCCTATTAAATCAGCAGCAGCTACACTGAATGCAGCTTCCGGGGGGGGGGGGGGGGGGGGGCGGGGCCTGGCCAGCATGGCGGACGGACGTGCATGAAGTGAGCTCCCTGCATACAGCCTGCAAAGTGAGACCCACAGAGGGAATAATACCTTTGGAGGTTGCTCACTGAACACTTACCTGTTCCTGAACACCAGGGAGCTTACCCAATCAAGTTTGTAGCAGCCTATGACTACGCACTGTCCTGCGGCCTATCTGCTCTGGGTGTTCTGTGGCAGGGAGAAGCGGCCGATCTCCCGGCCTGGAGCTCTCATTGTGTCTGCACCTCATATCTAAACCCCCGCCCCCCCCTCTGGACTGGTGGGGGTTATCCCGGTCCCCACCAGGGATAGGCTAAAGTAACCCACATGGCTAAATGGCCACTACTCACCCTGACAAAACAAGCCATCGTGTCACAGCTAAGATGGCCGCCACTCCGACAGAGCAATCAAGCCCACAGCCTTTGATGCTCTCTGTGCAGCCTTCTGGAATCGGATTGAATCACGGCAGAGGGCTTTGCTACTCACCTCACCTAGGATGGAAGAGATCTCCAGAGGTGCCCCAGCATTGTGCTCTCCTTCGGAACAGAGAGCCAGGGGGGATGGTACGCCAACCAGCCGCTCACGACTGAACAGGACCGATCCCAGAACCTCAAGGGGGGCAAGGGTGCAAATGCGCCGACCTGCTGACCCTCGTGGTCTGAGCGATCCTCTGGTGCACCCGGCAGGCGGTGGAAGCACTACTAAGTGGCACATGGATGCGAGTAGAGACGACCACTCTCTGAAGCATGTCAGAGGAATTGGCTAAAACATCTCTGCTGCTGAGAATCTAAAATCCCCTTGTTATGAGGTGTAGTCAGTTGTCTAGCATTTAACAGCACTCACTAAGAGGTTATTTAGTCTACTTATTTCTAGTTTTGATATTCTGATTCACACATGTTGATCTATAACTGGTGGTGTTAATCCCCTTACCCCTCTTCAGTTCAAGCATGTGTATTCAAACTTACGAACACTCTCAACATGTCTGACGATTTCCCTATGCTATGCTTTTCACTTATATCAAGACAAGTTTACCTAGCATGATTGTTTTATATTTTAAAAATGTGCTGTTCCTCTTGACATTTTGTTTCATAACTCTAAGTCTGTATTCCAACGTTTTGCATTGCACCATATGTCATTGTCACTACGTGTATGTTCACTACACTTCAAAAATAAAGAATAAAAAAAAAAATGTAACTTTTTTTTAAAAAAGAATGCAGCTTCAGAATGAATCTAAAATGGATGCTGTCCAGGAGGTGGGAGAGTTTGGGAGGGAGGGTCTGCTGCTGATTGGCTGGAATGTGTCTGCTGACTGTAAAGTACAGGGTCAAAGTTTACTTAATGATGACGAATAGGGGGCGGACCGAACATCACATATGTTCGCCCGCCGTGGCGAACGCGAACAAGCTATGTTCGCCGGGAACTATTCACCAGCGAACTATTCGGGACATCTCTATCTATAATATGTATGTGTGTACAAGGGGGAGGAGATGGGGGGAGAGGCAAGCTCAGAAAAGAGGAGGTATGTAATATTGATAAAAATACACAAAAGTACAAATAACTTATGATGATATTAAATGTATGCTCATTAATGCAAGGAGCCTAAATAGCAAACTATGGGAACTAGAGGCAATAGCATACACTAAACAATATGATAGAAAAGGCATAACAGAAACATGGTGGGATGAGACACTTGACTTGGCAGTTAACTTAAATGGGTACACGTAATTTAGGAAGGATAGGAAAAACAAGAAGGGTGGTAGGGTATGTTTGTATGTCAACCATGAGTTAAAGCGAAATCTTGTGGCATGTGGAAGCTTTATTGGTAGATATCTGGGCCAATGAAGGGAAATCAGTTATTGGTTGGAATATGTTATAAACCACCTAATGTAAATATTAATGAAGAAGAACAGCTATTAGAGCAAATTGGGAAAGATGTAAATCTGGGTATCACGTTAATTTTTGGAGATTTTAATTACCCGAACATAAATTGGGAAAGAGGGACTAGTACTTCAGCAAGGGGAATCAGGTTTTTGAATGTGTTAAATGACACCTTTATGTCACAACTAATACAAGCACCAACTAGAAAGGATGCTTGTCTGGATCTCGTTATAACAAACAATGTTGATCTTTTAACCCACATTCAAGTAGGGGAGCATTTGGGAAATAGTGATCATAATACTGTATTTTGTTAAATAAACTCAAAAGAGCAAAAGCACATGGGGTATACTAAACCGTATCATTAAATAGCAAAATTTCAATAAGATTAGGGCAGCTCTACAACACTCGACTGCCATAAACTACTTAGTGAAAAAAACACTGAGGATAAATGGAAACTATTCAAACAAATATTAGAAAGGTACATTTCTCAGTATGTACCATTGGGTAATAAATATAAAAGAAACAAATTGAAACCAATGTCTTTTAGTAGAGATGTAAAACAAGAGATTAAAAATAAGAAAAAGGGCATTCAAATCAGACAAATCAGATGCATCCAATATAAGATTGAAGGAAGCCAATAATGCTTGCAAAAAGGCAATTAACGTGGCTAAACTAGAAAATGAAAAATTGATAGCTAAAGAATACAAAACCAACCCTAAATTGTTTTCAAGTACATCAATTCTAAAAAAAAAAAAAAAAAAGTGTAGGTACACTGGAAACAGAGATGGGTCTGTTAGTTAATGACATTTTAAATAACCATTTTTCTTAAGTATATATTAATGAGGATCCTGTGGCAAGAGATATGCAAATGATTGCTACTAAAAACTTGCAGATAACTTGTGATTGGATGACTCGATACAAGGTGCTACAGCTGTTAACCCCTTAAAGCGGCACTGTCATGCCGAACTTACCTTTCCTCAATCTCTTCCTCTTCTCCCCCTCTCTCAGGATCTGTTCTTCTTTTCTTCCTGTCTTCTTTAGTTTTCTTTAAAACCATAAGACAAAGTAGGGACTCTTTGTCTTATGGGATTCCTCCGCTTGACCAGCTCTGACCAGCGGAGGAGCAAAGTGTGCTTCATTTCCGCTGGTCAGAGCAATTTTCCCATGATCCCTAGCTTTCCTCCCTGTTCCCACAATGCTTCCTGTCAGTATTGCCGAACGTCCTGTCACTTAGACAGAACACCGGCAAAACTGCCGAATTGCATCCTAACAGAATGAGCACTGTTTCTCCATTGGTGTTAGGATGCAATTCGGTACTTTGTTTGTATCGGAATTTCATTCTAATGAATGAAACTCCGATCCTATTCATTGCCGCGGCTGCATCTTGCAGCCGCTTAGTAGATAACTCCCTAATTCCCACGGTATCAGGGAGCTATCTACTAAAAGGCTGAAATACCTGAATTGGTCTTTCAGCCAACTTTACTAATACTAAGTAAAGATTACTTAGTATTAGTAAATAATATGCCCCTACTCGCTATACCGCGAGTAGGGGCATGTCTAGTAAGCAGTGAGCAGCCTGTGGCTGCTCACTGTAAAAAACAAAAAACAAAAAAAAAACTAAAACACCCCCCCTCCCCTGCGCGGGGGTTAAAGATTGGGGGGGGGGGGAGGCTACTGTCTTCCCTCCTGGCCCCCACCCCTGCGCGGTGGGTGGGGGCCCTAATAAAACAATAAGGGGGGGGGACCTACTGTCCTCCCCCCCTGGCCCCCACCCCTGCGCGGTGGGTGGGTGCCCTAATAAAACAATAAGGGGGGGGGACCTACTGTCCTCCCCCCCCTGGCCCCCACCCCTGCGCGGTGGGTGGGGGCCCTAATAAAACAATAAGGGGGGGGACCTACTGTCCTCCCCCCCTGGCCCCCACCCCTGAGCGGTGGGTGGGGGCCCTAATAAAACAATAAGGGGAGGGACCTACTGTCCTCCCCCCCTGGCCCCCACCCCTGCGCGGTGGGTGGGTGCCCTAATAAAACAATAAGGGGGGGACCTATTGTCCTCCCCCCTGGCCCCCACCCATGCGCGGTGGGTGGGGGCCCTAATAAAACAATAAGGGGGGGGACCTACTGTCCTCCCCCCCCGGCCCCCACCCCTGAGCGGTGGGTGGGGGCCCTAATAAAACAATAAGGGGGGGACCTATTGTCCTTCCCCCCTGGCCCCCACCCCTGCGCGGTGGGTGGGGGCCCTAATAAAAACAATAAGGGGGGGGACCTACTGTCCTCCCCCCTGGTCCCCACCCCTGAGCGGTGGGTGGGGGCCCTAATAAAACAATAAGGGGGGGGGACCTATTGTCCTCCCCCCCTGGCCCCCACCCCTGCGCGGTGGTTGGGGGCCCTAATAAAAACAATAAGGGGGGGACCTACTGTCCTCCCCCCCGGCCCCCACCCCTGAGCGGTGGGTGGGGGCCCTAATAAAACAATAAGGGGGGGGGACCTACTGTCCTCCCCCCTAGCCCCCACCCCTGCGCGGTGGGTGGGGGCCCTAAATGACCCCCCCCCCATCAAGGTGACTAGGGGTCCCAAGCCCCTAGTCACCCCCCACCCAAAACATTCTATCCCCTACCTACCCCCCTCACCCTAAAAATAGTGAGGGGGGAATCAAATAACTAACCTGTAAAAAAAATAAATTTAAACTTGCCATTTGACGTCTTCTTTTTTCTAAATTCTTCTTACTTCAGCCCCCCAAAAGGCCAAATAAAAATCCATAAACCCGTCGCACTTTAAAAAAAAACAAAAAAAAAAACGAGCGCAAACAAAAATTAATCCATCTTCACCCATGGAGGGCACGCCGCGTACTGAGCTCCGCAGGGCGGGTCACGGCTTATAAAGCCTTGCCCCGCCCTGCAATTAGGCTTAGAACACAATGATTGGTTGGTTTAAGCCAATCAGAGTGCTCTGTGTCATTTTACACAGCGTGGGAAAATTCAAAAGAACTTTCCCACGCTGTGTAAAATGACAGATCACTGTGATTGGATGGTTTTCAAACCATCCAATCACAGTGCTCTGTGTCATTTTACAAGCGTGGGAAAATTACAAAGAACTTTCCCACGCTTGTAAAATGACACAGAGCACTGTGATTGGATGGATTTCAAACCATCCAATCACAGTGCTCTGTGTCATTTTACACAGCGTGGGAAAGTTCAATTTTCCCACGCTGTGTAAAATGACACAGAGCACTGTGATTGGATGGCTTGAAATCCATCCAATCACACTGCTCTGTGTCATTTTACAAGCGTGGGAAAATTCTTTGGAATTTTCCCACGCTTGTAAAATGACACAGAGCACTGTGATTGGATGGCTTGAAAACCATCCAATCACAGTGATCTGTCATTTTACACAGCGTGGGAAAGTTCTTTTGAATTTTCCCACGCTGTGTAAAATGACACAGAGCACTCTGATTGGCTTAAACCAACCAATCATTGTGTTCTAAGCCTAATTGCAGGGAGGGGCAAGGCTTTATAAGCCTTGACCCGCCCTGCGGAGCTCAGTACGCGGCGTGCCCTCCATGGGTGAAGATGGATTAATTTTTGTTTGCGCTCGGGTTTTTTTTTTTTTTTTTTTTTTACTGAGGATAAATGGAAACTATTCAAACAAATATTAGAAAGGTACATTTCTCAGTATGTACCATTGGGTAATAAATATAAAAGAAACAAATTGAAACCAATGTCTTTTAGTAGAGATGTAAAACAAGAGATTAAAAATAAGAAAAAGGGCATTCAAATCAGACAAATCAGATGCATCCAATATAAGATTGAAGGAAGCCAATAATGCTTGCAAAAAGGCAATTAACGTGGCTAAACTAGAAAATGAAAAATTGATAGCTAAAGAATACAAAACCAACCCTAAATTGTTTTCAAGTACATCAATTCTAAAAAAAAAAAAAAAAAAGTGTAGGTACACTGGAAACAGAGATGGGTCTGTTAGTTAATGACATTTTAAATAACCATTTTTCTTAAGTATATATTAATGAGGATCCTGTGGCAAGAGATATGCAAATGATTGCTACTAAAAACTTGCAGATAACTTGTGATTGGATGACTCGATACAAGGTGCTACAGCTGTTAACCCCTTAAAGCGGCACTGTCATGCCGAACTTACCTTTCCTCAATCTCTTCCTCTTCTCCCCCTCTCTCAGGATCTGTTCTTCTTTTCTTCCTGTCTTCTTTAGTTTTCTTTAAAACCATAAGACAAAGTAGGGACTCTTTGTCTTATGGGATTCCTCCGCTTGACCAGCTCTGACCAGCGGAGGAGCAAAGTGTGCTTCATTTCCGCTGGTCAGAGCAATTTTCCCATGATCCCTAGCTTTCCTCCCTGTTCCCACAATGCTTCCTGTCAGTATTGCCGAACGTCCTGTCACTTAGACAGAACACCGGCAAAACTGCCGAATTGCATCCTAACAGAATGAGCACTGTTTCTCCATTGGTGTTAGGATGCAATTCGGTACTTTGTTTGTATCGGAATTTCATTCTAATGAATGAAACTCCGATCCTATTCATTGCCGCGGCTGCATCTTGCAGCCGCTTAGTAGATAACTCCCTAATTCCCACGGTATCAGGGAGCTATCTACTAAAAGGCTGAAATACCTGAATTGGTCTTTCAGCCAACTTTACTAATACTAAGTAAAGATTACTTAGTATTAGTAAATAATATGCCCCTACTCGCTATACCGCGAGTAGGGGCATGTCTAGTAAGCAGTGAGCAGCCTGTGGCTGCTCACTGTAAAAAACAAAAAACAAAAAAAAAACTAAAACACCCCCCCTCCCCTGCGCGGGGGTTAAAGATTGGGGGGGGGGGGAGGCTACTGTCTTCCCTCCTGGCCCCCACCCCTGCGCGGTGGGTGGGGGCCCTAATAAAACAATAAGGGGGGGGGACCTACTGTCCTCCCCCCCTGGCCCCCACCCCTGCGCGGTGGGTGGGTGCCCTAATAAAACAATAAGGGGGGGGGACCTACTGTCCTCCCCCCCCTGGCCCCCACCCCTGCGCGGTGGGTGGGGGCCCTAATAAAACAATAAGGGGGGGGACCTACTGTCCTCCCCCCCTGGCCCCCACCCCTGAGCGGTGGGTGGGGGCCCTAATAAAACAATAAGGGGAGGGACCTACTGTCCTCCCCCCCTGGCCCCCACCCCTGCGCGGTGGGTGGGTGCCCTAATAAAACAATAAGGGGGGGACCTACTGTCCTCCCCCCCGGCCCCCACCCCTGCGCGGTGGGTGGGGGCCCTAATAAAACAATGAGGGGGGGGGACCTACTGTCCTCCCCCCCGGCCCCCACCCCTGAGCGGTGGGTGGGGGCCCTAATAAAACAATAAGGGGGGGACCTATTGTCCTCCCCCCTGGCCCCCACCCCTGCGCGGTGGGTGGGGGCCCTAATAAAAACAATAAGGGGGGGGACCTACTGTCCTCCCCCCTGGTCCCCACCCCTGAGCGGTGGGTGGGGGCCCTAATAAAACAATAAGGGGGGGGGACCTATTGTCCTCCCCCCCTGGCCCCCACCCCTGCGCGGTGGTTGGGGGCCCTAATAAAAACAATAAGGGGGGGACCTACTGTCCTCCCCCCCGGCCCCCACCCCTGAGCGGTGGGTGGGGGCCCTAATAAAACAATAAGGGGGGGGGACCTACTGTCCTCCCCCCTAGCCCCCACCCCTGCGCGGTGGGTGGGGGCCCTAAATGACCCCCCCCCCATCAAGGTGACTAGGGGTCCCAAGCCCCTAGTCACCCCCCACCCAAAACATTCTATCCCCTACCTACCCCCCTCACCCTAAAAATAGTGAGGGGGGAATCAAATAACTAACCTGTAAAAAAAATAAATTTAAACTTGCCATTTGACGTCTTCTTTTTTCTAAATTCTTCTTACTTCAGCCCCCCAAAAGGCCAAATAAAAATCCATAAACCCGTCGCACTTTAAAAAAAAACAAAAAAAAAAACGAGCGCAAACAAAAATTAATCCATCTTCACCCATGGAGGGCACGCCGCGTACTGAGCTCCGCAGGGCGGGTCACGGCTTATAAAGCCTTGCCCCGCCCTGCAATTAGGCTTAGAACACAATGATTGGTTGGTTTAAGCCAATCAGAGTGCTCTGTGTCATTTTACACAGCGTGGGAAAATTCAAAAGAACTTTCCCACGCTGTGTAAAATGACAGATCACTGTGATTGGATGGTTTTCAAACCATCCAATCACAGTGCTCTGTGTCATTTTACAAGCGTGGGAAAATTACAAAGAACTTTCCCACGCTTGTAAAATGACACAGAGCACTGTGATTGGATGGATTTCAAACCATCCAATCACAGTGCTCTGTGTCATTTTACACAGCGTGGGAAAGTTCAATTTTCCCACGCTGTGTAAAATGACACAGAGCACTGTGATTGGATGGCTTGAAATCCATCCAATCACACTGCTCTGTGTCATTTTACAAGCGTGGGAAAATTCTTTGGAATTTTCCCACGCTTGTAAAATGACACAGAGCACTGTGATTGGATGGCTTGAAAACCATCCAATCACAGTGATCTGTCATTTTACACAGCGTGGGAAAGTTCTTTTGAATTTTCCCACGCTGTGTAAAATGACACAGAGCACTCTGATTGGCTTAAACCAACCAATCATTGTGTTCTAAGCCTAATTGCAGGGAGGGGCAAGGCTTTATAAGCCTTGACCCGCCCTGCGGAGCTCAGTACGCGGCGTGCCCTCCATGGGTGAAGATGGATTAATTTTTGTTTGCGCTCGGGTTTTTTTTTTTTTTTTTTTTTTAAAGTGCGACGGGTTTATGGATTTTTATTTGGCCTTTTGGGGGGCTGAAGTAAGAAGAATTTAGAAAAAAGAAGACGTCAAATGGTAAGTTTTTTTTTTTTTTTACAGGTTAGTTATTTTATTCCCCCCTCATTATTTTTAGGGTGAGGGGGGTAGGTAGGGGATAGAATGTTTTGGGTGGGGGGTGACTAGGGGCTTGGGACCCCTAGTCACCTTGATGGGGGGGGGTCATTTAGGGCCCCCACCCACCGCGCAAGGGTGGGGGCCAGGGGGGAGGACAGTAGGTCCCCCCCCCTTATTGTTTTATAAGGGCCCCCACCCACCGCGCAGGGGTGGGGGCCAGGGGGGGAGGACAGTAGGTCCCCCCCTTATTGTTTTATTAGGGCCCCCACCCACCGCGCAGGGGTGGGGGCCAGGGGGGGAGGACAGTAGTTCCCCCCCCCTTATTGTTTTATTAGGGCCCCCACCCATCGCTCAGGGGTGGGGGCCAGGGGGGGAGGACAGTAGGTCCCCCCCTTATTGTTTTATTAGGGCCCCCACCCACCGCGCAGGGGTGGGGGACAGGGGGGGAGGACAGTAGGTCCCCCCCCTTATTGTTTTATTAGGGCCCCCACCCACCGCGCAGGGGTGGGGGCCAGGGGGGGAGGACAGTAGGTCCCCCCCCTTATTGTTTTATTAGGGCCCCCACCCACCGCTCAGGGGTGGGGGCCAGGGGGGGAGGACAGTAGGTCCCCCCCCCCCTTATTGTTTTATTAGGGCCCCCACCCACCGCTCAGGGGTGGGGGCCGGGGGGGAGGACAGAAGGTCCCCCCCTTATTGTTTTATTAGGGCCCCCACCCACCGCGCAGGGGTGGGGGCCGGGGGGGGGGGGACAGTAGGTCCCCCCCTTATTACCATTTTTTTTTTTTTTACAGTGAGCAGCCACAGGCTGCTCACTGTTTAGTGGACATGCCCCTACTCGCGGTATAGCGAGTAGGGGTATTGGGGAGATTTTAATCTCCCTTGTGCTATTATGGGGGTCATATTGGGGGTCATACCGGACTTTTTTTGCGATGTTGTACATTTGCGACCAGGCATCTTTTTGACACTTTTGTGGTGGTTGTGTTTAGCTGTAATTTTCCGCTCTCTCATTTACTGTTCCCATACAAATTATATATTGTTTTTTTCAGGACAAAAGGGGCTTTCTTTACATACCATTATTTATATAATCTCATGTAATTTAATTTTTAAAAAATGAAAAAATATGATGAAAAATTGAAAAAAATAAGTTTTTTGACTTTTATGTAAAAAATATTTTACTCATCTACAAAAGCGAATGAAAAAAACTGCTAAATAGATTCCAAATTCTGTCCTGAGTTTAAAAATACCCAGTGTTTACATGCTTTTTGCTATTTTTTTTGCATGTTATAGGGCTATAGGTACAAGTAGGATATTGCGGTTTCAAAACCTATATTTTTAAAATGTATCAATAGTGACATTGTAACACTATTACCCCACATGTACATATTTTTTTTAAAGTAGACAACCCAGGGTATTCAATATGGGGTATGTCCAGACTTTTTTAGTAGCCACTTAGTCGCAAACACTGGCCAAAGTTAGCGTTCATATTTGTTTGTGTGTGAAAAAAGTAAAAAACTAAATTGAACGCTAATTTTGGCCAGTGTTTGTGACTAAGTGGTTACTAAAAAAGACTGGACATACCCCATTTGCAATACCTTGGGTTGTCTACTTTTGCAAATGGTATGCCATCATGGGGGTAATTCTCATTCCTGGGCTACCATACGTTCTCAAAGGCAACGTAACCAACCTGGCCATTTTCAATGTAAAAATATGACCCATATATTTGACCCTGTAACTTTCAAAAACGCTATAAAACCTGTACATGGGGGGTACTGTTATACTCAGGAGACTTTGCTGAACACAAATATTAGTGTTTCTTTTTTTATATATATAAATCTTTATTTTCATTATTTTTTTTTTCAAAAATTCATTCAAGTACAGATACAGCTTTCAACTATATAATTTTAAACACAGTTCAAAAAGTTACTTTACAATAGTGATACAATAGATAATAATTATAAATAACAGTCGGGCCGTGCTTCTAATAAACATCTACCAGTATTCTGCTGTATCTACAGCCATACAAACATACCATACATTACATCTTGACCATTACATACATCCCATTCTCTCTACTGCCTGCGGGTAGCTATCTCTATGAGGGGGGGGGGGGGACGGGGGGGGGGGGGGGGGTTTGCATTTTGTAGTTAATAAATTTAACCCAAGGGACCCAAACTTCATTATATTTTTCTTTAGATATCTTGGCTATCCCAGCTTCCATGTTGCGTTGGTAATCAATCTGTGTACATATATCCTGCCAGTTTAATGCACCCATATTTCTCCAATTTCTGTCCATAACTATTTTTATTGCCATACAGATATGAATCAAAAGAATTTTTAGTTTTATATTGCTTTTTGGTAAATCTGAATGAAACAAAAACATTTGAGGCGTGATCTCAGTCCGAACTTCAAACATAAAGTCTACCAATTCCGCTAGGATTAGTTTCATAGGTTTCAACTCCTCACAGTCCCACCAGATGTGGGAGAATGAACCTAGCTCCCTACCGCATCTCCAACAATCTGGTAGGAGTGTGGGTTGGAATCTATGAAGGCGAGTAGGCACCAAATACCAACGGTAAACTAGTTTGAAGTACACTTCCTGTATATTCACCCCATGTATATATCTTTTTACTGCTTGTAAACCCAACAACTAGTCCTCCACCGAGGATGAAAAGTGAAGTTCTTGCTCCCATTTATACATTGCTGGCGCTTTATCTATTTGCCTTTGACTTCTTGCGAATTGATTATATCTGGAGGCAATTTTTTTTTTATAATGGAATTCTACAAACTGGTCCATTAGAGAACTTTCCGAAAAGTCTTTTCCCATAGTAAAGGATTTTATTCTTAAATAGTTAAAAATTTCCTTCGAAGGGAGATTATATTTGGATTGTAGTGTTGGAAATGGCAACATTTTATTATTGTTTAAAAGTTCCGCTATTCTTTCTACTCCACCATTTTCCCATTCTTGGATATTTATATCCTTTATATAAAGTTTTAGGGTTGTTAATGGGGCATTTAGTGATATCTGTTTTGTTCCGTATTTCTTTTTCAAGTGCTTAACGATATAGATCATTGAGTTATTCATCGGGTTGCTAGATCTTATATTTTTTAGAAATTCGCTATCGCACCACCAGAGCGATAGAGGTTCCATGTCACCAAGATCTGATTTTTCAATGTCTAACCAGTTTGGTCTAGCCATTGTAAAGTTGTCACACTTAATTAGGTGTGCTACCATGTTGTTCCTATATAATTTCTGTATGTCTGGGAAACAAATCCCCCCTTCTTTCCAGTCTCTCTGTAATATTTCCAATGAGACTCTAGGTCTCCTATCTTGCCAAATATAATTTGATAATTGCCTTTGGAGACCGCGTATCGTCTGGTATGACACCCTCAACGGGAGATTACTAAATAAAAATGTCAACTTAGGAAGGAGATGGCAATATCAGTATAATTAAGTTCTTTAAGGAGTGCACAATGGCACAAATATTAGTGTTTCAAAACTGGAAAATGTATCACAACAATTATATCATCAGTAAAAGTGCTGTTTGTGTGTGAAAAATGCAAAAAAAAGTCACTTTCACTGACAATATCATCGCTGTGATATGTTTTACTGTTTTGAATCACTAATATTTGTGTTCAGCGAAGTCTCCCGAGTAAAACAGTACCCCCCATGTACAGGTTTTAGGGTGTCGTAGAACGTTACAGGGTAAACTACAGTGATAGCAAATTAAATTCTCTGGACTTTCGGCCTGGGTTGGCAGGCAGGTCCCTTAAATTGCAATCAATAAAATAACTTAATTATGTAAAAATATTACATAAATACGCACGTAGAATTTAAATATATATGCATATTTATATATTTGAAGTCTATGTGTATATTTATATAATTATTTATGTAATTTTGTATATGGACATATGAATAGTTCGTATTCTTTTTATTTATTTATATATACATAGATATATATACAATTTCATTCTAAGTGTATTTTGATATAAATATATATATATTTTAATAAAGAAAGTTAATATAAACAAAGCTCCAGGGCCTGACGGTATCCATCCACGTGTACTTAAGGAACTAAGTGTAGAAATAAGTGAACCTCTGTTTTTAATCTTTCAAGATTCTTTTCTTTCAGGAAGTGTTCCGGAGGATTGGAGGAAGGCAGATGTGGTTCCTATATTCAAAAAGGGTTCAAAATCCTTGCCTGGAAATTATAGACCTGTGAGCTTAACTTCTGTGGCTGGTAAAATATTTGAAAGGTTATTAAGGGATAATATTCAAGAATTCCTTGAGAAGAATATGGTTATCAGCAAAAATCAGCACGGTTTTATGAAGCACAGGTCATGTCAAACTAACTTGATTGCGTTCTACGAAGAAGTAAGTAGAAGTATAGATCAGGGTGTTGCAGTGGATGTGATCTATTTGGATTTTGCCAAGGCATTTGATACAGTTCCACACAAAAGATTAGTGTTCAAACTCAAGGAAATCGGTCTCGATGTAAATGCTTGTTCTTGGGTAGAACATTGGCTTAAAAACAGAATACAAAGAGTTGTCGTTAATGGTAAATTTTCAAGCTGGACAGAGGTGGCAAGTGGTGTCCCTCAGGGGTCTGTTCTGGGACCCCTTCTATTTAACATTTTTATAAATGATCTTGAAGACCGCATTGAAAGTCATGTTTCAGTGTTTGCAGATGACACAAAACTCTGTAAAGTAATACAATGTGAGCAAGATATTACTTTGCTGCAGAAGGATTTAGATAGACTGGAGGACTGGGCACTCAAATGGCAGATGAAATTTAATGTTGAAAAATGCAAAGTTATGCACTTCGGCGTAAAGAATACACAAGCAACGTATACCCTTAATGGAAGTGAATTAGGGATAACAACAAACGAAAAGGACTTGGGAATTGTTATAGACAACAAACTATGCAACAATGTGCAATGTCAATCAGCAGTGGCCAAGGCCAGTAAGGTATTGTCATGCATGAAAAAGGGCATTCATTCTCGGGACGAGAATATCATTTTGCCTCTCTATAAATCACTGGTAAGACCACATATTGAATATGCTGTGCAATTTTGGGCACCTGTTCTAAAGAAGGATATCATGGCACTAGAAAAAGTGCAGAGGCGGGCTACAAAATTAATAAAAGGAATGGAACATATCAGCTATGAAGAAAGGTTAACAAATTTAAACCTATTTAGTTTAGAAAAACGTCGCCTGAGAGGGGATATGATAACATTATACAAATATATTCGGGGCCAATACAAACCATTGTGTGGAAATCTATTCACAAACCGGACTTTACATAGGACACGAGGCCATGCGTTTAGACTAGAAGAAAGAAGATTTCGTCTACGGCAAAGGAAAGGTTTTTTTTACTGTAAGAACAATCAGGACGTGGAATTCTCTGCCTGAAGAAGTGGTTTTATCAGAGTCCATACAGATGTTCAAACAGCTACTAGATGCATACTTGCAAAGACAGAATATTCAAGGATATAATCTTTCAATGTAGGGTAATATGTGCTTGATTCAAGGATAAATCTGACTGCCATTCTGGGGTCAAGAAGGATTTTTTTGTCCTAGCTTGTTGCAAAATTGTGCTTCAAACTGGGTTGTTTTTTTTTTTTTTTTTTTGCCTTTTGGATCAACAGCAAAAAACAGGTGTGAGGAAGGCTGAACTTGATGGACGCAAGTCTCTTTTCAGCTATGTAACTATGTAACTATGTAACTATGTAATATCAAAATACAGTTAGAATAAAATTTCGTATAGATATATAATTTTTTTTAAATTTTTATTATTATTTTAAATTTTTTTAGTTTAATTTAAATTACTTATTATTTGTAGTTTATAATAATATATATACAATATATATAGTTATTATATATATTATATATATACACGTGTGTAATTTAATTATAAGTGTATTTTTATATTAATATATGTACATATTAATATAAAAATACACTTAGTATGACATTATATATATGATATTTAGACGTATATTATATATATATAATATACGTCTATATATCATATATATATATACACATATATAATTATTATTTTTATTTATTAACTTTAAACTTAATTTTTTTTATGATTTTACACTAAGCAGGGAGACTGCCTGTCAGCACAGACAGTCCCCCTGCAGGCAGAGACTAGGACACCTATTGTGACCATGTGGTCGCCCTGTTGGGCGATCACATGGCCACAGGGGTCCTAAACCGCCATGGGGAGACTGTCTGGGCTGCAGGCAGTCTCCCCACACCGGGAGCACCGCCGATCGCCGCCGGGGGAACGACGGCGATCGGGTAAGTACATTGGACCGTTAGGACGGTTCAGGACCGTCCTCGGTCGGCAATGCAAAAATGCCGATGACGGTCCTGAACCGTCCTCGGTCCTTAAGGGGTTAAAGAAAATTGTAAATGTAAATAAAGCTCTGGGGCCTGACGGTATCCACGAGTACTTAAGGAGCAAAGTGGGGAAATAAGTGAACCTCTGTATCTTTCAAGATTAGTTTGTTTCAGGTATTGTACCGGAGGACTAGAGGAAGGTAGATGTTTTTTTCCTATATTTAAAAAGGGATTAAAATCCTTGCCTGGAAATTATAGTTCTGTGAGCTTAACTTCTGTGGCTGGGAAAATACTTGAAGGGCTATTAAGGGATAATATTAAGGAATTCACTGGGAAGAACTTTGTTATTAGTAATAATCAGCATGGTTTTATGAAACATAGGTCATGTCAAACTAACCTAATGGCATTCTACGAAAAAGTAAGTAGAAATATAGATCAGGGTGTTGCAGTGGATGTGATCTACTTGGATTTTGCCAAGGCATTTGACACGGTTCCTCACAATAGGTTAGTCTTCAAACTAAAAGAAATTGGTCTAGATGAATATTCTTAAGGATAGAGTACAATGAGTTGTCATTAATGGTTCATTTTCAAGATGGACAAAAGTGGTAAGTGGTGTCCCTCAGGGTTATGTTTTGGGACTGCTTCTATTTAACATAGCATTGAAAGCTATGTTTTAGTGTTTGCAGATGACACAAAACTTTGTAAAGTAATAACATGTGATCAGGATATTGCTTTGCTGCAGAGGGATTTAGATAGATTGGGGACTGGGCACTAAAATGGCAGATTAAATTTAATGTAGAGAAATGCAAGTTATGCACTTCGGTGTCAAGAATGCACAAGCAACTTAAATTCTAAATGGTAGTCAATTAGCAATAATCACACACGAGCATTGAGGCGAAAGTGAACTCACCACTGGATTTAGGAGGAGCCTGTTTACCAGCCTCCTACCCTGTGACTATGGCCCCTGCAATAGACCTGGCTAAAATACTTCAAACAGGCTCTGTTCGTGCAATTGGGACTATATGGTTCATTTACAGAACAACTGCACGAACAGAGACGACCCTGGAGCTTTTTAACACCTATTAACAACTTGGAATGTTTCTCCCCGCAATGTTTGAATTGTTCATCTGGTTGGCCGTAATTCCTATGGACAACCACGAGGTGGCGGCCATCTTGTTTGCATGAAGACAGGCAGCTGTGTTTGGGCATGAATCTCATGGAACTGAAATCAGATACAGAAACTCCCGAACACCGCTGGACTTCCATCATCGCCTGCGTTCGGTTCTAATTAATTTAGAAGGGTACTGTTAGGTAGGATCATTCGTCTAGATGAAGGGAACAAGCTCCAGGGTAAGACTATTGACACTGTTCGGTAGTTTGTTCGTTTTCAAACTACCGAACTAGACCGACCGCAAGCCCTGATTCTCTGGAATGGTTTTGGGCATGGGACCATGCCTGCGGTCGGTCAAATAAATGACTTTCAGGAAATTCCTGAACCCCTGAACTAATCTGGTTGATTTTTAGATATGTTGGTCACCCAGATCAGGGCTATCAGGGAATGTAACATTGTGGGGATATCATAAGTTTTGGGGTACTTTGGGGACTTTTTAGAAATGTATGTTTTTTCTGTGTTTAGAGATAATTGGATTAGAATTAGAACAGTTACTGATCCAATTATCTCCCAAACAGAGGGGAGGGATTGTGTGTCATGTGTGGGAGTGCCTTACATTGTAAATGTGTTTTTATTGGTTTGTAAGTTTGTGTCCCTGTCCCCAACAAGGTCCAAGTGGGCGTACCCCTTGCATGGGGACTTGCATAAAAGGCCAGTGTGGCTACCATTAAAACAGACTTACTTCACCCTCAATCTAGAGTTCTGTCTCTTATTGTAGGGAACTGCTATACAGCTATCACTACTAGCTCTTGTAAGAGCTGCACAGCTACACTCTCCTGGAGACGAGACCTTCCCACTGAGTCCCTGGATCCAGGAGTTTGTTTCAGGGTAGAAAGGGACGGCGAGACCCCAACCAAGCTGCGGTGGTTTGTGGGGTCTATGGCGTTTATGGTGTCCTATACAGTGCTTATGGTCCTCGTGGCAGCTAGGAAGCGGTCCTTGGCGGAGGTACCCAGCCGGGGTACAGGGAGCTCCGTTACAAGAAGGATTTGGGAATTGTTATAGATAACAAATTAGGCAGCAATATGCAATGTCAATCTGGCCAGTAAGGTTTTGTCATGTATTAATAGGGGCATAAATTCTTGGGATAAAAATATACTTTTGCCTCTTTATAAATCGCTGATAAGACCACACCTTGAATATGCTGTGCAATTTTGGGCACCTGTTCTAAAGAAGGATATCATGGCACTAAAAAAAGTGCAAAGACGAGCTACAAAATAGATAAAAGGAATGGAGAATTTTAGTTACGAAGAAAGAAAAAAATAAAAAAAATAAAAAAATTAAATCTCTTTAGTTTGGAAAACCTGCACCTCAGAGGGGATATGATAACATTATACAAATATATTCGGGGCCAGTACAAACCATTATCTGGAAATCTATTCATAAACAGGGCTAGACATAGGACACTGGGTCATGCATTTAGGCTAAAAGAAAGTAGATTTAGTCTAAGCTAAATAAAAGGTTTTTTTTTACAGTGAGAACTATAAGGATATGGAATTCTCTGCCTGAAGAGGTGGTTTTATCAGAGTCCATACAGATGTTTAAACAGCAATTGGATAAATATTTGCAAAAACATAACATACAGGGATATAATTTCTAAATAGTTGGATAATAGCTGCTTGATCCAAATAGATATTTGACTGCCATTTTGGGTTCAAGAAGGATTTTTTTTCTAGTTTGTTGCAAAATTGAAAGCTCTTCAGACTGGGTTTTTTTGGCCTTAATTTGGATCAACAGCAAAAACATATGTGAGGAAGGCTAAACTTGATGGACACAAGTCTCTTTTCAGCTATATAATTATGTAACTATATGTAATCAGTAGAAGGTCACAGGTTCCCAATTCCAAACCTGTGTTTCGCAAGCAGACAACATGATACATGTTACCGTTTAGGAATGTGACAGATATCTACTGCTATTGTTTTCACACATCCACTTTGTTCACCAATTAAACCAGCTGCGTGTAGCTGAAAGTAAACTCTTTGCACTTACTATTGTTAAATACCTGGAAAATGCAAGTAAAACCAAAATAAAGAATATATAATAATAAAAAACAAACAAACAGGGTATAGGAAGAGACCTATTTAATAGTATTTTGATTACATATATATTTTGCTACATTTTGTAGGTTTTTAAATCTTTTGCTGGGCTAATCTAAGGCTTCCCATCGTCCCATGTATAAATTGCCTTGGTGGTAGCGGCTTTTCATATTACAGTTAAGTGCGGGTGGTGTCAGGGATATTTTATCATCATTTTAGTACAGATATATACAGTTGTTTTTAACCGTTTCACCCCAGGAAACTACTACAGGCATGCTTGATTTTGAGTGATCCATGACACTAAGCACCAATACAACTTTAATTTAATCAGCTCTTACAGCACCCTGTGTTTAATTTAGAAGTTATTTTCTAGTGTGCATCGGCTGATCCAGGACTTTGCACCATACGCACTTAGCTGGTGAAGTCGCTCACAAGGTGTACTGTCCTCCTGATTTTGGCATGCCAGCCTACATATACAGTTCTACCCACGGGTCATACGACCAATAACTCACTTTGTATGTATGCCCATTTGTTATGCATAACCACCCGGCTGGAAACGGGTGTACTGGCACTTAGCCAACTTATGACTTCACGACATAGAGCGAACACACACACAGGACACATGCCTGGCACTGACTCACACCAGATCTGCTGAACATGACTACACTTGACGCACCCACTACAACACCTGTCTTGGGGCGGCTGGGCTAGGCAGTCTTACACCATCCGCACAGTGCAGTGAGATGGGGAACCTGTGGTCTCCTCAGCTTGGAAACCTAACACGACGCCTCTGCTAAACATAAGCACACACACACACACACATTCAGTCTGCAACATTCAGGCATCTCGCTTAAACGAGTTACAGTAGTATGCGCTTGTATAAATAAGCCTGACACATCGTGCTTTATATTAATCATTTCAGACATACCAAGCTTGGTAAAACTAACCCCTCAATACAAAGGAGACTGCCTCATTTATAACCTCTTCTGCTAATCGTTTTTAAAAAATATATATCTGATGTTTCTCTGTTAAACTTCTTTGTTATTAACATTTTACTATCCAGAAAATTAGGGGAGTAACCTTTTTCTATAAATTTCTCTTTAAGAAACTTTGATTGATCTAAAAAACACCTTTCTTCTGTGCAATTTCTTTTTATTCTGGTGCGTTCGCTTCATGAAAAGTCAGGGACAAGTATAAATTGTATGTTCAAAATTCAGATGTCATGTTTATAACCATAGCCTAATATTATGCTTCCTATCATTTAGCTTTTGATGTTTTGTGTTAACGTTGCAGCTTTATTACCTTAAACCAACATGGATAACGTTTCAAAGTTTCTTAAACAGAATAAAAAGAAATTGCACAGAAGAAAGGTGTTTTTCAGATTAAAGTTTCTTAAAGAGAAATTTATAGAAAAAGGTTACTCCCCTAATTTTCTGGATCAAGAAATAAATAGGTGCAAAAATACTACTAGGAATGATCTTTTAATAAATACAGTTAACCCCTTAAGGACGGAGCCAAATGTACACGTGAACGAAACAAAATGTAAACAAAACCTGGCATTTGCGCTATATGTCTGTCCAACCGTAATTCACCTCTTTCATATTAAATGCACCCCCCCTTATTATATATAATTTTATTCAGGGGAAACAGGGCTTTCATTTAATATCAAATATTTAGCTATGAAACATAATTTAATATGAAAAAGATGGGAGAAAATAAGAAATGTTGTTATTTTTTTAGTTCTACATTTTAACTGTCAATGTCATAATACTGTTTGCTTTTACTGCAATAAAATACACATATTTGTATTCAGCAAAGTCTCACATGTAAAACAGTACCCCCCTATGTACAGGTTTTATGGAGTTTTGGGAAGTTACGGGGTCAAATATAGCATGTTACATTTGAAATTGAAATTCGCCAGATTGGTTACGTTGCCTTTGGGACTTTATAGTAGCCCAGGAATAAAATTTACACCCATAATGGCATACCATTTGCAATAGTAGACAACCCAAGGTATTGCAAATGGGGTATGTCCAGTCTTTTTTAGTAGTCATTTGGTCACAAACACTGGCCAAAGTTAGCGTTAGTATTTGTTTGTGTGTGAAAAATGCAAAAAACGCCAATTTTGGCTAGTGTTTGTGACTAAGTGGCTACTAAAAATGACTGGACATACCCCAATTGCAATACCTTGGGTTGTCTACTATTGCAAATGGTATGCCATCATAGGGGTAATTTTCATTCTTGGGCTACCATAGGGTCTCAAAGGCAACATACCCAATCTGGCAAATTTTAATGTGAAAAAAATGAAACACAAGCCTTATATTTGACGCTGTAACTTTTGAAAACACCATAAAACCTGTACATGAGGGGTACTGTTGTACTCGCGAGACTTCGCTGAACACAAATATAATATAACACAAATATCAAAATAGTGTTTTAAAACAGTAAAAAGTATCGCAGCAATAATATCGTCCGTGTAAGTGCTGTTTGTGCGTGAAAAAAATCAAAAAACGTCACTTTTACTGGCGATATCATCGTTGTAATACATTTTACTGTTTTGAAACACTAATATTTGTGTTCAGCGAAGCCCCCCGAGTAGAACAGTACCCCCCATGTACAGGTTTTATGGTGTCTTGGGAAGTTATAGGGTTAAATATTGTGCTAGCAAATTAAATTCCCTTTACTTTCGGCATGGGTTGTCAGGCAGGTCCCGCTAATTGTAATTTATTAAGATACCCAATTATGTAAAAATATTACATAAATATATATGTAGAATTAATATATGTATATATATATATATATATATATTTTTTTAAATATTTTTATTTATATATAGGTATATATATAGTGATATATACGTATATATTTATGTATATAGATATATATATTATTTCGCTCTGTTTTTTTATATAAATATATATATATATTAATATCACAATACAGTTAGAACGAAATAACACACATCTATATATTTTTTATTTATTTTATTTTTAACGTATTTACATATTTAATTTTTTTATATTATATATAAATATATATATAACAATAATTATATATATATTTAATCAGTATCAGTCTACATGTAATTTGATATTAATATATATATATATATATAATTATATATATTAATAGTAAAATACACCTATACAGTGTACGTGTGTTTGTATATGTGTATATATATACTTAGATCATATATATAATATATATATATGATCTAAGTATATATTATTTTTTTTACACTTTTAACATTTAATTTATTTTATTTTCAGCCAACAGGGGGACCAACTGTCATTACAAGGACCTCACTCTCACATGGCCGGGGGGGACCGGAGGAGGAAGATCTGCCGCGGGGGGGCTCCCTAGGAGTCCCCCCAACCGCGATCGCCGGCGTGGGTCCGCGGGCGACCGGGTAAGTAAGGAAAGACCGGAGGGCGTACTATTACGCCCGGCGGCGTTTAGTGCCGCCTATAATAGGACGTAATAGTACGCCCTCCGGTCTTAAGGGGTTAAAGATAAGAATCTTAATAATAATTTTACTTTATCTTTCGTTACCCAATACAATGCCCAAGCTTTTAAAATTAAAAAGATTTTACAGAAACATTGGCCTCTCCTTTTGGAAGATGATCTTTTGAAGAAACAAATTCCACCAGTACCTAAAGTGATTTTTTTAAAACGTAAAAATTTTAAGAATGTTTTAGCTCCAAGCACGTTTAGGGCCAAAGAAAGAGAAAGTGAAACTACAAAATTAAAAGGTTTTTATAAATGGCTATTTGGAAGGCGGGATATCCAACACTATGTTTAAAAGACGGACGGAGAACATTTTTAAACCACAGACCTTTATTTTTTGCCCCTGAGGAAGTCCGGTTTCGGACGAAACGCGTAGGGCGGAGGGACCACGACAATATTGAATTGAACATTTATTTTATTCATTGTTAGATTTATTTTGTTTTATTTTTGTTGTCTTTATGGTGTTTACCTGGCTATTTTTTCCACATTCATTTTTGGGAGGAAGGAAGTCGACACTGTGATTCCTAAAAGTGATTGATATGCTGGATTTCTACTATTTTCTTGTAAGTGCAATCAAATAAATAATACTATTTTACATTATACTGGTGCACTATGTCCTGTGTGTCTCTCCTTCTCTGATAAGGTCTGAAAAGAAGATAATCGCTATCCGTCAAGTCTTCAAGATTGTTACACGCTTATACTGCACTTTTATTTTGTAAGTGCAATTCAAATTAGCGCACTTTTGGTGTCTAAAATTTATTACACTATGTTCTTCTATGTTTATTTCGTTTTGTAGATTGTATTTTTTTTATATTTGTATCAAGAAGATTTGAAGGTTGTTATTACAATCATACATGTGATAAATCTATTTTATATATTTTTTACCTGCTGGGGAGCACGTGTGTTGTATATAGATTTTTTGTTTCGTCATTCTAAAGGTCCCGTAATACGTTTAACTATCTCTCCTTATATTGCCTTTATTAAGACTGTTGCCTTCTGTCTTGCTGAGGAAGTACAGTGACTACACAGTGCACTCTAGTACGCAGTGCGGCATCACTGGTGCAGCACACAGTTAAAGAAAAGATAGGCTTTGAAACAGATTTTGCCCCACACTTATCTTCAATGATGCTGTACTCTGCCTATATCACTACTTCTGTCATACTCATTGCTGGCATTCACTTGTACGGCATACTGGGGCCAGCAAGAAAATAATTCAGATTTTCTTTTTAAATCTTGGCCTAGATATGAAGCATTGAGGGCCGATTTGAAGCATTTTGGTCCTGGATTTCAACCGTCTAGACCAAATTCAAGCCCCTTCAGACATTTTTTAATAGCATGAACAATGTTCGGATTTTGCAGGCCCAGTATGCAACCACATTGCTATATTTGGACTTTAGTGAATAACCCTACTAGTCTCACACTAGGATCAATGATAAAATGGCAATCTCCCATGTAATGGTTTTTCAGCAGCAGCTAGCTAGTTAGATATAGCAGCAAGGTAAACCTAGTCTCACACTAGGATCAATGACCCAGGCTATCTCCAACACAGACACAGCAAGTGTTAAACACACAGTATCGCTACTGGTCTGTTTCCCTCAGAGCTGCAGTCAACATGTTTGAAAAAAAAAATCCTGCTTGGGAGTATGTATTCTTTTAATGCACCTCCTTTTTTATTTATTATTCAGTTTACACTTATGTGAATAAAATCAATATATGTTTTCCTACCTCTTGATGGGACAGGAGATACAGGACAGGATTGGCCTGACCTCCTATCCATCACAAAAAACAAAGCTGCCTATTTGCTTCCCCCATAGCCCAAAAAATAGATTTTTCTGCAGAAACACAATATTTATGCTATAACACGTCTGTTCCCAGAGGTTCTGTTGTGTGGTGGCTCAGAAATTGGTATATTGGTCAATAAACTGATCAAACCAAATTAGGCCAAATTACAGTTCAAATCTACAAGTACACTAAGTATATTGATCCTTCCCATATAGTAATATTAACTAGTGTGTGCTATGTCACTAAATCATTAATACACTTTATAGCTAATTATTAAAGTTTTAACATACGCACAAGCTCATCAAGTGATATCACAAAGGAAGGATCAATAAATTCCATTAGTGAATGTGTTACAGCTATGGGACTGCACAACCCAAGTATTTATTGAAAGGGACACTCTATGCACTCTAACCACTTTAAATGACCAGAAGAACAAAGCATACAGGTACTCAATATAATACAATATGAATGCTGATCATCTATCCTCTGGTTTATATCTTACTTTTCAAATAAAATAAAATTATGCAAACAAATGTGCTAATTACAAACTTTGAACTATAATTAAGTGGGGAAAAAACACATTTACAGGGAAACATAGAAAAAAAGCAAATAACGTATAGCGCAGGCAATCCCGCCATTAAAAAAAAAGAACAAATGTTTAAATTTGTGTAAATATTTATAGATGCACTTACTAGAGGTAGAGCTGCCAAAGAGACACTCCACTGCCCAAATAACCACCCCAAAAAAACACTACAGAAGACATACACCAAATAAGACATACTCCAAACAGTCAAACGTCAACAGGTAAACCTATAGCCATAATTGATGTTGAACAGAATCACCAAAAACACTTTGTGTATCGCCACAATACACTCACAGTAAACTAAAAAAACAAATAAAAACAAGACAATAGGGATTTGGGGTAATGCGCAATTAGCCCTTTTCTTTGTTTTTTATTGTATGCATTGGGGGTTATATGTACTGTAGGAGTTGCTGCAGCCTAGGAGAAATAGGACATTGAGCGCAGGACTTGTTTTTGTATATTTGTTTTTGCTTTTGTATTACACAGCCATGTTACAATACTGCTGCCCACCCCATGTGTTCCATATTAGGGACTAATACGTATGTAGGGGTTTAGCAAAATATATTTTTCTGTCTTTAGAGATTTTTTTACCTCAAGCTGGGAATTGTTAGTGTAGGACTCACCTAAGAGGTTTGTCTTGACGTGGCAGACAAGCTCACTCTCAAGTTGACACTGGAGTGATACTCCAGTTATCTAAAAGTGCATAGGGATTTGGGATAGTGCGCAAGTAACACTTTTTTAGACACTATTTTAAAACAAATAAAAAAAAAAAAAAAACACCCTAGTGAGTCACTCCACAGCAAAACACTCCATGATAAAATGTAGCTAGTATATATGCTTAGTTCTCTACAGAATAATTCATGCAGGTGAAACTTAATAGTGGCAAAAACCACACTTATCCTAATTTTAAAATCTTGCTGCCATGTACACTCTTTCAGTTAGCGTGTGGAAACTTGAAAACATAATAAACAGTCATAGTGTATTATCATTTATTCAAAACCACAATAAAAATATATTTAAAAACTTTTACATAAAGGTTGGTGGGACCATCACTGGTTTTAAATGCACTCACAGCGCCTGAGTATAAAGCTCTTCAGCTATTTATTCAATTTGCAGCTCCAAATGTATTTTCTTGTCCATATTGCTCAAATTTCCTTAAATCTTTCAGCTAAGGGACGGCATTCTCATAGAACTCACTGATTTTTGTTCAATGTCTTCTGCCCTCCGAACTGATCTCTTTGAGCCTTAGGTCGCAGGCCAGCCTTTCGGTTGAAATTCAGCACCCTTTCGCCCATTCTTCTTTTGGTTCTTTAGGTTCTCTGATCAGATTGCATTTAGCACAATATGTAGTGATGTGACAGCTGAGGTGTTTGGCCCTGCCTACAGGGATTCGTCAGAGCTTTAGGGGACTCCCGGTCAACTAAACCAAAATATTCTGTCTCAACACTTAAAAGCATGATATATGAGAATAACTATTTATTTATTCATGGATGAACACTTGATTATTCCTGCTTTCCTTGACCCTCTACTTGCAGTAGTTGGTCTTGTGTTCGCTATCACTAGGGGATTATCATCTAAATAAAAATTTCTAAAACAATGTAAAAAAAAAATAAAAAAAATTCAAACGAGAATTTTAAATTAATCTATAAAACATGAACATCGATCAAATAAATGTATCTCAGTTGCACAGTCTTCAGCAATATGCGAAAAGCCTTTAAGAGTTTGGTCTAAGTTGACTGTCAGAAACAATAACGTAATATCTAGTACATGACTAGAAGACATGCTAATTTGTTATCAGCTATTAGTAAGGAAGTAAAGCACCAGTGCTTTTTGGGTCAGTACTGGAGTAAAATGCAAAATGTTGTACAACTTCAAAGTTAACAGACTTTTATACTTTTAGAGCAGAATATATCAATTTAAATACAATTATTTCTAATTAAGTTTTTCAAAAAAAGCGGGTAAAAAAGTGTTATACAAATATTTTCACAGCATGCTTTTAACCAGCAACGTCTGGCTCAAAAAATAAAAAACTATGTTCAGATGTCGCATTGGGCACTAAATTAAAGGGCAGCACAATTAAACAAATAATTTATCTCATATGTGAAGCCATACTCACTAAAGGGAAAAAAAATAGCTGAAAAAATTAGAGCCTTCCTACATGCGATTGTTCTGTATAAATCCTCACAACCAACTGACTGAGGCTTAAATGGCCGACGGCTGGCAGGCATAAGATACTGCAATTTCAGCTGTTTTCGCCTTCAGGGAGCAGCGGCCATCTTGGATGTGGCAAAATCTATGGTGGAACTGTGAAAAACTAAATGGGAAAATATAAATATAGAATACCAAGTCCTCTGCTGACCTGTCCCACATCCTTTCTTCATCCTTGATCCCTCCCCCTCTCTCTCTCTCTTATGTCCACACACACAGGGTAGGCAGCAGAAGTGTATGGACTCTGCGACCTTGCACTGCCTAATGGAATGGATCAGATGCTGTCAGTGTGGTGTGCACCAGGTGCCAGCAGTTGGAAGATGGAGATAGCACAGCACTGTGTGTAATGGCTACCCGCATTTGATGCCATTCTTCATTATACTGTGGCCAGTTGCCATTTTTACCATCCTTTACTGGATCTAGTAAAGGCAGCCACAGAAAATATTACAGCTGATGGTCTACCTTATGTTCCCCCAGGCAGGGCCGGATTAACATAGGGGCTGATGGAGCTGCAGCTCCAGGCCCAGGCCCATGGAATAGGCCCATTGATTTAAAAAAAAAAATCCCACACACTACTCTTAGGTTTTCCACCTGGCTTTTATTTTATTGGCACAGCCAGTATTTGAGGCTGCCTGGCTGGTGCCAATATTGCAGTGATATTGGCAATACAAATGCTGGTATTTTTCTCAGTATAAACAAGAGATTACTATGCAATACCAGCACTGGCCAGTAGGGGTCGCTGTGTGTGGAGACAGGCAGGGATAGGAAGTTCCAGCATATTCCTACTTGCCTATCTATACTCACTGATCTGCAGGGGTGCAGCTACAGAGAGTCCAGACAGCAACTCCCACCCTGCAGAGACAGCCTACAGCTCAGGGAAGTAAGGGATGGGGGAAAGGCTGCAAGGAGACATACACCGAGACACTAAGGGACACTGGGAGACATTATGGCAGACACTGAGACATTAAGGGACATTGGGAGACATTATGACACAGACACATGGGGACACAGTGTCCCCATGTCTCCCAGTGTCCCCATGTCTCCCAGTGTCCCCATGTCTCCCAGCCAGTGTCCCTGGTGTCTCAGTGCCCCCTAGTCTCCCAGTGTCTCACTGTCCCCATGTCTCCTAGTGCCTCCATGTCTCCCAGTGCCTCAAGTGTCTCAATGTCCCCATGTCTCCAAGCTAGTGTCTTCCTAGTGTCCTAGTGACGCATACATGGGGACATAGACACATAGGAATACTGGAGGACACAGGGAGACATGGGGCATTGAGACACTGTGATACATAGGGACACTGTGATACATAGGGTCACTGGGAGACCTGGGGACATGACACTAAGGGACACTGGGAGTCATGGGGCACTGAGACACTGATACATAGGAACACTGAGACCTGGAGTAATCGACACATGGGGGCACTGGGAGACATGGGGGCACTGGGAGGAATCCATCTATACAGCAGAATCAAACTAAGTAGTTTTTTGGTGATATTACAGCATTTTCTCTTATGTCACTCCTTGTGATTTACATCATGTGATGTCACCCATACATATTAATTTTGCAAATTAGTAAGGCCGGTACGTTTTTACAAGAAAGGTGGCAACCCTAACTACTTTTCACATACTCTTACTTAAGTATGGAAACTTAAGAGGGATGTATGGGAACAAAACTTGTGTGGACTGCCTGACAATGAATATAGTTAAAGGGACACTATAATCACAAGAACAACTACAGCTTATTGAATTTGTTCTGGTTAGTAGAATTATTACCGTCAAGCTTTTTGCTGTAAACACTGTATTTTCAGAGAAAATGCAGTGTTTACATTACAGCCTAGTGATAACTTCACTGGCCACTCCTTCGATAGTTGTTAGAGATCCTTCCTGGGTCATGGCTACCTAAAATGCATCCAAACATTCAGTGTCTCCTCCCTCTGCATGCAGACATTGAACTTTCCTCATAGAGATTCATTTATTCAATTCATCTCTATGAGGAGATGCTGATTGGCCAGGGCTGTGTTTGAATCATGCTGGCTCTGCCCCTGATCTGCCTTTTTGTCAGTCTCAGCCAATCCTATGGGGAAGCACTGTGATTGAATCAGGCCACCACTTCTAATGATGTCAGCAGACTGCTTGTTTTTCTGAGTCTGACAGCATGCAGAGTTACAGCTTCAGGCTTGAATACAGTAAGATATTATTATATTTATGGAGGCATGTGGGGCCCAGGGTGCTAGATGGTGGTGTTAACACTATAGGGTCAGGAATTCATGTTTGTGTTCCTGACCCTATAGTGATCCTTTAAGGTAATGCTGACTTTGGTCTCTCTAACACTGTGGCATGTTCCCTTTCTTCTACACTCACTACATACAGCTGTTCTCTGTCCCAGACTATATACCAGGAGCGTCTGCCTGCTAGTAAGAAGGTAAGGAGACAAGTGGACCAGCGAGTGCTAGGGGACAGTCCTTAGAAAGCGTTGAGCGAGCGCATCATTAGATGCATTTATGCCAAGCTCAGGGTGCTGTCTGCATAGTATGCCCTTAGTTGGCCAGCTGCATGCTTGGCAGGCAGCCTGACATGCATTCATGCCAGGTTGGCCTTCTAATTATTTGGGCAGACATGTCCTCTTTTTGGTCATGTTCGCCCCTTTTGGCAGGTTACGTGATTTGTGTCAGTGGCACACCCTTTTACCGTGCCCATTGACTTCCTGCTTGACTGGACACTGCTGTTAGGGGTTATGGATTTACTTGAAAGATAAAAACATAAATTAGAGGGAGATTAGCATAGGGTATGTGTTTTCTTTCTCTCCAGCACCATCTCCATCAGATACATGACGCTTGGGAGTGTTTTTGGTTGATATGATTCTGTAATTAGGCCCGTCATAATTTTTAGCACCAGCCCCCCTGGGCTCTTAATCTGGCCCTGCCCCCAGGGAACTGGCATCCTAGGCCACCGCCTCTGTGGCGTAGTGGAATTTCAGGTCCTGTGGGCAGTTACACAAGTTTCAAGTTTGTGCAAAGTTAGGTTCATTATCAAGACAATTAACAAAGGAGTAATTGTGGTGAATGTCACGGCAAGGGTGTATAATTTATTATTACACCCTTGGGATATTATCCTTTAATGTAATTTGTGTAGTAAATGGCAAAAATTACAGAGATGTTATTGTTGAGGTCAACAGGGGTTACATCTTTTGAAGCTGGGACCCCCACAGAGGCCAGTTGACAGTTGGCTCCCAGACTGTGTGTCGTCTAGTCCTTGGGGAAGAGGGATTATTATTACGCTGCCTGTGTTTTACCTGCTTTTTCCTGACTACCAGCGGAGATACCGTGATTATACTGCTACTCTGCTACAGTGAGTAATTAGGACTTCTGTATTTTATCCTTTTTGTTTTTATCTGTTGTTGGTGTAAATAACTTGCTTATCATATATTGTTATATGCACTGTGACTATTCTTTGTTCATAATAAACATTCATTTATTAAGTTCTGCCTTTGTCTGGTTAAGAATCACGTTACCTGAAGAGACTAGTTAGTATTTTTGTAATTCCTTAAATATTGTAATAAGTAATATTTGGTGGGTTTTATTGTTGATTCACCTGGGGGACCAAGGCACCCCATTTATAAATTGTCTTGGTGGTGGCAGCGTTAAAATAGTAATAGTTATATTATTATGTTTAAGTGTGGGTGGTGTTAAAAAGGGGGGGATTTTGTCATTATTTCCGGTATAGTGAAGACAAATAGTGTACTTTAACCCTTTCACCACCACAACTACATCACGCACACTCTTGGAGTAGGGTGCGTTTGTGACAGTGAACTCCAACAAATTTGCAAAACAGGCAAAGCTGGAAATGAAAACAAAACTAAGACAGTTAGTTATATGTCTCTTCTGCAGCTATATCGCATTCTCTGACTGTCCCTCCCCCCATTATGCATGTTCCAGCTCATTGCCAAGCCAATCCCATAGTTCTATTGCATTTCTAGGGAAGAATAAGTAACATTCAGCCCTGTTTCCTCTACAGCAGGGGTTCCCAACCAAGCCCCCAAGTACACCCTACCAGTCCAGGATTTAGAGATTACCCTGTTGTGTCTAAAGTGTTTGTTTTATTTCTTTTCTAAAAACACCTTAAACACAATTGGGTAGTCCCTAAATCCTGTACTCTTCGGGACTACACTGCTCTATAGAAATAAGAGGTAGTTCAATATGCTTTAAAACCCTTGTTATTGTTCTGTACAATCACAAGCAGTTCTAACTGATTTCTTTCAAAATCTGCAATTCAGGTATAGCTTTTATGAAATAATAAGAATATTAATTATTATTATTTTGTAGAGAGCCAACATATAAAACACTTTAAAATGTATAAAAAGTGGTAGGTGCCGAAGAAAATGTAGAAGAGAAAAAAAAAGGTTTTTTTTTATATTTACCACAGTATAAAATTATTTTTGTATATATATTTCAAGATTGTCTACATTTGTGCATGCTAGTGAAAAGTATGTTTGGAATGTATTTTTAAAAGGAAGTCAATACTCCCACAGTGCTCCAGATCTGAAGGAGACCTTTACCAGACTAACAAAGGAACTCTTGAAATCATTATAAAACTGTAGTGAGGCAGCACAACTATTGTTGTTGAGATGAGCCATGAAATTTGCTTTGGAAATTCTAAGGAAAATCTGAGGAGGTAACCTAATTCTTGCATCTACTCACTCCCCACTATTCACTCCTTCCCATTACAGAAACACCCCAAAATTATAATCCTTGTGTTGGCTGTTTATAATTCAGCTGTGGATGACCTTCAACTACCATGACCATAAGCCAATATTTACATTTTCATTGGAGATGTATAAAAATAACCGCTGCATACCTCCTGACATTTTAAATGGACAAAGAGAGAAACTTTTAATTGTAGTGGTGTGATTGGAGGTGGGCCAGGGGTTGGGGCTGTTCTGCAAAATAGGCAACTTACTAATAACAATGTATGTAACTAACATGTAATTTAGAACAACAACAAAATATGTAAAATAAGCACAAATGATTGTGCATCTAAATAGGGCCGGCGCCACCGTTAGGCGAACTAGGCGTTCACCTTGGGCGCCGGCCTGCTGAGGGCGGGCACCGGGATATTTCCTGGTGGGCTCCCCGTTTTGGGCCGCAGCACTGGGCGAGTGGCTGTACAGCCAACCCCCCCCTCAGCGCCCGGCTGCTCCTCCACGCAGCCAAAGGTGGGAGCGCCCAGAGGAGCCCTGTCACAGTATGGCAGAGCAGGCACCTTATTATATTGATGACAGGTGCCTGCTCTGCCATCAAATGACGGTGACCGGAGGAGAGGGGATGGAGCAGGCAGGCGGCGAGGGAGGCTCTTCTTGCAGATCCTCACTCCTCCCTCGCGCACCCTCTGTGATGCCGGAATATGACGTCATTCCGGCCCCGGCATACTAAACAGCGGGTGGGAGGAGCGAGGAGCTGCTCCACACTGGACCCCAGGGAGGTGAGTGTTTGCCAGTGAGTGAGTGTCTGTCAGTGAGTGTCTGTGTGTGTGTGTGTGTGTCTGTCTGTTTGTCTGTCAGTGAGTGTCTGTGTGTCTGTCTGTCAGTGAGTGTCTGTGTGTGTGTGTGTCTGTCAGTGACTGAGTGTGTGTCTGTCAATGAGTTTCTCTGTGTGTCTGTGTGTGTGCCAGTGAGTGAGTGTATGTCTGTCAGTGAGTGTGTGTGTGTGTGTCTGTCTGCCAGTGATTGAGTGTATGTTGGTCAGTGAATTTCTGTGTGTGTGTGTGTGTATGTGTGTGTCAGTGAGTGAGTGTATGTGTGTCTGTCAGTGAGTGAATGACATGAAGGGTGGCAAAATGGATCTTTGCCTATGGTGGCAGACATCCTTGCACCAGCCCTGCATCTATACTGATGCCTAATTTTATGAAATATCTTTAATTTTGTATATTTGTTTGGAGCACTGTTTACAAACCAAATAACTAAATTTAAAACATCATAATTTCAACTACTACTGTTTTTATGTTTCCCCTATGTTTTGTTTTATTTCCTTATGGTTGGATACAATGTATTTGCGCTTTTTTAATTGCACTCACAGTGTGCTGGAAAAGGACAAATTAAAAAAAGTCTAAATCAATTTTGGCCAATCCTCTGGGAGGATCCAGTCTTATTATTTATAGAAAGGCACAACACCTAAAGAGCTTATAAGCACCTAGCTATTTCAAAGGGGGGAAAAGGTTAGATACCCAAGGATCGAAACATTCTACATATGGTTTAGAGGCTGTTCTAACTGTAAGGCCTGTAAAACAATTAAGATTAAAGCACTAACTCATATGAAAAGCACCAAAACTGGTGAAAAGTTTATGATTAAGTCAGCTGTGAATTGCCGCACGGACTTCGTAGTATATTTACTGCGATGTCCGTGCGGCAAGCAATATGTTGGTAGAACAAAGAGAATCTTAAAAATAAGGATACTGGAAACATAGAAACATAGAATGTGACGGCAGATAAGAACCATTCGGCCCATCTAGTCTGCCCAGTTTTCTAAATACTTTCATTAGTCCCTGGCATTATCTTATAGTTAGGATAGCCTTATGCCTATCCCACGCATGCTTAAACTCCTTTACTGTGTTAACCTCTACCACTTCAGCTGGAAGGCTATTCCATGCATCCACTACCCTCTCAGTAAAGTAATACTTCCTGATATTATTTTTAAACCTTTGTCCTTCTAATTTTAGACTATGTCCTCTGGTTGTGGTAGTTTTTCTTCTTTTAAATATAGTCTCCTCCTTTACTGTGTTGATTCCCTTTATGTATTTAAATGTTTCTATCATATCCCCCCTGTCTCGTCTTTCCTCCAAGCTATACATGTTAAGATCCTTTAACCTTTCCTGGTAAGTTTTATCCTGCAATCCATGAACAAGTTTAGTAGCCCTTCTTTGAACTCTCTCTAAGGTATCAATATCCTTCTGAAGATATGGTCTCCAGTACTGTGTACAGTACTCCAAGTGAGGTCTCACCAGTGTTCTGTACAATGGCATGAGCACTTCCCTCTTTCTACTGCTAATACATCTCCCTATACAACCAAGCATTCTGCTAGCATTTCCTGCTGCTCTATTACATTGTCTGCCTACCTTTAAGTCCTCAGAAATAATCACCCCTAAATCCCTTTCCTCAGATGTTGAGGTTAGGACTCTATCAAATATTCTGTACTCTGCCCTTGGGTTTTTACGTCCAAGATGCATTATCTTGCACTTATCCACATTAAATGTCAGTTGCCACAAGTCTGACCATTTTTCTAGTTTACCTAAATCATTTGCCATTTGGCTTATCCCTCCTGGAACATCAACCCTGTTACATATCTTAGTATCATCCGCAAAAAGACACACCTTACCATCAAGACCTTCTGCAATATCACTAATAAAAATATTAAAGAGAATGGGTCCAAGTACAGATCCCTGAGGTACCCCACTGGTGACAAGCCCAAACTTCGCATATACTCCATTGACTACAACCCTCTGTTGCCTGTCACTCAGCCACTGCCTTACCCATTCAACAATATTGGAATCCAAACTCAAAGATTGCAGTTTATTGATAAGCCTTCTATGTGCAACAGTGTCAAAAGCCTTACTGAAATCTAGGTAAGCAATGTCTACTGCACCACCCTTATCTATAATTTTAGTTACCCAATCAAAAAAATCAATAAGATTAGTTTGGCATGATCTCCCTGAAGTAAACCCATGTTGTCTCTGATCTTGAAATCCATGTGTTTTTAGATGTTCAACAATCCTATCCTTTAACATGGTTTCCATCACTTTCCCCACTACTGAAGTAAGGCTTACTGGCCTATAGTTGCCCGACTCCTCCCTATTACCTTTTTTGTGAATGGGCACAACATTCGCTAACTTCCAATCTTCTGGGACTACTCCTGTTAACAATGATTGGTTAAATAAATCTGTTAATGGTTTTGCTAGTACACCACTAAGCTCTTTTAATAGCTTTGGGTGTATTCCATCAGGTCCCATTGACTTATTTGTCTTTACTTTTGACAGTTGAAATAGAACCTCTTCCTCTGTAAACTCACGTGTAATAAATTACTCATTTATCCTTTTTTTTAACAGAGGTCCCTTTCCTTCATTTTCAGCTGTAAATACTGAACAAAAATATTCATTGAGGCAGTCAGCTAGACCTTTATCCTCATCTACATACCTTCCTTCTTTTGTTTTTAATCTAACTAATCCTTGTTTTACTTTTCTTTTCTCATTTATTTATCTAAAAAAAGTTTTGTCCCCCTTTTTTACTGACTGTGCTATTTTCTCTTCTGTGTGTGATTTGGAAGCTCTTATAACTTGCTTAGCCTCTTTCTGCCTAATCTTATAGGTCATTCTGTCTTCCTCACTCTGGGTTTTTTTATAATTACTAAATGCTAACTTTTTGTTTTTTACTATTTTGGCCACATCTGCGGAGTACCACAGTGGTTTCTTGAATTTTTTGCTTTTACTGACAAGCCTAATGCAATTTTCTGTTGCCTTCAGTAGTGCAGCTTTTAAATAATCCCATTTATTTTGGACTCCATTTAAGTTGCTCCAGTCTGATAATGACTCCTTTACACATATTCTAATTTTAGAAAAGTCTGTTTTTCTAAAGTCTAAAACTTTTGTTTTTGTGTGGTGTGACTCAGTCACTGTTCTTATATTAAACCACACTGACTGATGATCACTAGCACTAGCAGTAATCTGTTTTGTTCGTGTATAGAGCAACTACCTGCTTTAGGATTGTTAACTAAGCAGTGATATGCTATACACCTATGTTTTATATTTATTTTTAATTTTTGTATAATTGAAACTGTTATATTGGTAATAAATTGTTTTACATACATCTAATTAAGCCACTATCTGTACTTTTAATACTATTTAAGCGGCTTCAAAGTAAACCATACAGATCTGTTCTATGATCCTTTTGTTTTGTTTTTATATTTTTCTTACATGCCAAGCATGAACTGGAACACCATTCAGTGAATAATATAAGTACCTTTCTTTTCCTTTTGCAAACTCTGGTGCATGTGGGAGAGGGACCTATTGCAATCTGAATATCGCTCCACTTCTTAATATTTTATTTGTAATACTTGACATGTGGTGAAGGGATCACTTTGAAGTGTTGCAGCGAATGTATAGCAAATATCTAAATATTTGAATACTTATGAATAGCTCTATATAAGTTCTTATAGAGTGTCTATATATTAAGCGCTCCACTATTGTGTATTTTATTTTGCTCCTTGATGATAGTGTTGGTGGTATGATCCCCACCTAGGATTACTTGGAGTCCAAGATGATAAAATACTAGGTAAAAGGTAAAATCAATATAAAGTGTATAAAAAGATGATTAGCACAAGTCAAGTGAGCTAAAATACACAATATAAAATATCCACAACGCATTTCGTCTTACGGGGCTTCTTCAAAATGGAACCTTTCTTTTCTCTCTTGTTGTATAGAGCAGGTACATGCCAGTTGGAGGGGTGGGGACAGAGTGAGACAATTATCCCAGAGAGAAACTCTTTGGATTCACAGGCTGGGTACGCTGGAGTCGAGTGGCTTGAATATTGATATTGACTTAGCATGTTTCGAATAATTTTTATACTGACATGATGGTGAGACTGGACTGGATGTCCCCTTTTCATTTATATAAAAAAAATCATATTTTTTTATATTCATTCATTTTTATATATTTTAAATATTTTTTCATATACATTTTTAAACCATTTTTTCTTTATTTTTTTTTACTTTATGATTAAAGCATTCATTAAAAATTTGTATTCAATATTTTTTTCTTTTAAATATGTATTGAGATAACAGATTTTTATACACGAAGTTCATATACAGAACCGTAAACAAACAATCATTCATTAGTATGCACCAACATGCGTCGTTATTATAAACCTTTTATATGTCGCTAGTGAACAACATCAATACGTAAAACACAAAATTATACATATACATGAACACACATGATAAGGTTACTTTGTAATTCCCAACAAATTCCCAACAAAAAGTCAAAGAGCTGCATGGCTCAAAAAGATTGGCTCAAAGTAACTTCTCAATAGTCTTTGATCTTATCGATAAGGCACATATAAATTTCAAGATACATGTGGTTAGAGTATATATCAGTGAGAATTATGTATTTTTAATATTTTTTATACACTCACTAAATTTTTTTTACAAAACTTTTTTAGCATTTACTTATATAGTTATGCAACCATCTAAGTCTTCAGCTCACCACTTGTGATATTCAGCATTACCATAGATGTATTTTTAAATTATCCCCCGTTATTATATAAATTGTATATGAAGTTTTTGCATTCCAACGTGAAGTTAGGCAGCATGACACCTAAGGGTGTATTTTGTTAGTATTACTGTATAATTATTTTTTTTGACCCTGAAGAAGTCCACATATAGTGGAAGAAACACATTTAAAAATGACCTTATCTTTTATATATATTCCATTTTGGAATATTGTCTTTACTATTCATTTGTTCAAAATAAAGAATTTTTTATGAAGCTGAATATTCAGATTCTCTGATTTCGTTACAGACCAGATCTGCACCAGGATTTGCACCAGGAGGGACCTAAAGAAGGTGATAACCTCCCAGACTATACCAGGGGAGGCACCCTAAGGCACGACCTTTTCCAACACATTATGAGTGCAATTAAAAAAAGCGCAGTTACATTGTATCTAATAGTATCACACTATGTTTTGTTTATGTTCTCCTCCTCAGATGTCTAGCTGGTTCCCAAAATATCGTAATTTTTATGCTATTTAAGAAGGGTGGTCTATTGGGAATACTACCGGGGAAGCTACATCTTGTGGGAGTTAAGAATTGTTTTCTGATATATATATATATATATATATATATATATATATATATATATATATATATATATATATATATAGTTGTACCTGTTTTATTTCTTAATGTTTGTTTCTAATTTTACTCTCTTTAGAATTAATTTTTTTACTCATGATTATTGCATATGCATAATGTTATTGTCCCAAATCAGTCTATATCAGATGGCCTATGAAAATGTCACAGTGCATTAAATATAAAACAGGGTATTAATATACCACATTTCTAATTGAAAACCAGGTTTAACATAAAGAGGAAAACAGCAAATCTGTTACTCACTTAACGCAGCTCTGTCATCCATCCATCCAAAATGAGTATCTCTTAAATATAAAACCTTGGTGAAATACTCACATTGAATATTTTGGAATTTCACTGACCTTCTAATACAGTGAAAGTAGGGACTACTTTGTTTTAGTATGTTTTATATGCTTGACAAAAAGGCAGAGCTACCTTTTGTCAAGCCCTTAATTGTCACCAGTGATGTCTGAGAGGGAAAAAGAGACTTTGGAGTCTCTGGAGGATCCTCCATTGACCTCAGTGTATAAACCCACTCACATATTTACAGGAAATCAGAGGCAGAAAATAGTTTGTTCTTAAGGAGTTTATGTCTCTGTTTATGTTACTTAAAAAGAAAATAAGAAGGAAGTTTACCTTAGTTTTCCAAGGTTGTTGTATAATAAAAAATACATTCTTGTACACAATAATAAAAAATAAAAAAGTGAGGAATGTTTTCAAAAAAATAAAATAAAATGTAATGCCTTAAACTGTATAGATTACAGTAAAAACTGACTAAATAGGAATTTCCATAAGAAGAGTAATTAACCAGTCCATTTCATTTACAAGGTGATCCAGCCTTCAATGTATGCAGTGCAAGGGTAGAATCCAGGAGTCTGCTACATTGCAGTGGAGGGTAAACTAATGGAGAGAGCAGATTGAACAAAGGGTTAAGAGTTAATAATCGAGCCCTGAAAAATGACAATGGACCAGTTTTTATAGGAAATGAAGCATTGCGTTTTGAAGTGACAATATTACATCAATAAATAATGGGAACACAGCAATAGCAAAATGACATATACTAACATTATAATCAGTGTTGCCACGCTGATGTTGGATCCTAGCAACTGAAGTGCCAGAAGCTGAACAGGACTGGCAGGAAGAAGGCAACTGCGAGGGACAGCTTCAGGTAAGTATAACCTTTCCCAGCAGGGCCGCCATCAGGGGGTGACAACCATAACAGTTGTCACGGGCCCGGCGGCCCTGTGGCCGTTGTATAGCGCGACCGGGCCCCTTTAAAAAAAAAAAAAAAAAAGCAGCCGCAAGTGCTGCTGCCTCCCAGCTCACTCCGCGCGGGAGGAGCGCGCGCCCAGCCGTGAAGAGGGAGAGCCAGGCAGTGAAGAGGGAGCCACGCTGACTCCCATCATCCCCAGCCACCCAGGGCCGCCATCAGGGGGTGACAACCATAACGGTTGTCACGGGCCCGGCGGCCCTGGGGGGCCCGGCCGCCCGGGCCCCACGTGTAGCGCATGCTGATGGGGCCCATCGGGTGGCCCACTCACTTAGGGCCACCCCATGGGCCCTGTATCTTCAGGGGCCCGGTCAGCGCTGCGGCCGTGCAATAGCGCGACCGGGCCCCTTAAAAAAAAATCCCAACCGCAAAGTACTGCTGGGAGGAAGTGGCCGTCACTTCCTCCCAGCTCCCTCCCCTCCCCTCCCCTCAGCACCGCGCGGGAGGCAAGAAGGACAGGCCTGCAGCCCGCAGGAGCCACGCCGACTCCCATCAGCCACAGCCTTCCACCTGCAAAAAAAGGTAAGAAAAATTAGCTGTATTTGTGTATGTATGTCTGTGTGTATGTCAGAATGTCTGTATGTATGTTAGAATGTCTGTGTGTATGTTAGAATGTCTGTGTGTATGTTAGAATGTCTGTGTGTATGTCAGTATGTCTGTGTGTATGTCAGTATGTCTGTGTGTATGTCAGTATGTCTGTGTGTGTTAGAATGTCTGTATGTATGTTAGAATGTCTGTATGTATGTTAGAATGTCTGTGTGTATGTTAGAATGTCTGTGTGTATGTCAGTATGTCTGTACGTATGTCAGTATGTCTGTACGTATGTCAGTATGTCTGTACGTATGTCAGTATGTATGTAAGAATGTCTGTATGTCAGAATGTCTGTACGTATGTCTGTGTGTATGTTAGTATGTCTGTATGTATGTCAGAATGTCTGTATGTATGTCAGAATGTCTGTATGTATGTCAGAATGTCTGTGACTGTCTGTGTGTGTATGTCAGTATGTCAGTATGTCTATATGTATGTATGCCAGTATGAATTAATGTATGTCTGTGTGTATGTATGTGATGTCGGTGTATGTGTGTGTAAGTCCTCATGCATGTGTGTCTGTATGTATGTTAGTATGTGTCTATCTGTCACTATGTATGCCTGTGTGTCTGTATATGTGTGTATGTCTCAGTATGTGTGTGTCAGTACGTATGCCTATATGCGTGTATTTCTGTTTCAGTATGTGTGTCTGTTAGTATGTATTTTTGTGTGTGTGTCTGTGTCCTTTTGTATCAGTGTGTGTTTTTGTGTCTGTGTGTATTCCTGTGGGCGGGATTTGGAGGCGGACCCTGTGGGCGGGATTGAAGGCGGGCCCCAGGGGGCCCAGACCCTGAGCTGAGTTAGGGGCCCCAAAATTTCTGGTGGCGGCCCTGCAGCCACCCTCCTGCAAAGAAAAGGTAAGAGACAGGAGGGTGGCTGGAAAATGAGCTGTGTGTGTGCATGTATGTATGTATGCAAGTCCTGTGTGTAGTGTTTTTTTTCAAGATTTCATTTTCAGTAGATACAAAAGATAGATTGCTAAATTCCATAAAAAGCTAATCTTTCCCCATATTGCATGGTTGGAGTCAGTTCAAACATTTTTTTATTTTTTAACGATTCCTTTTATTATTATTTTTAACAATTTAGTAGATATATCCATGCATATTTTTTCCCTGCATTTTTATGGGGGGTGGGATGGGGGGGGGGGGGGGAGTATAAGAAAAAACAGCTTGTAAAACGGAAATTGTGTGCCAGGGAATATACCAATTATAGGCCTCTGTGCTGGATCCAGTGGCGGAACAATAGGGGTCGCTAAAGTTGAGCGTGCAACCAGATCCTCTGTGTTCTGCCCGTCACAGGGAACCAAGAGCCGGTCAGCTGGCACCCATAGGGCACCTCACAAGGTCTGCACTATGGCAGAGTAGACACCTACCTTGTATGTCTGTGTCTGTCTGTATGTGTGTGTCTGTATGCATGCATGTATGTCTGTCTGTCTGTGTATGTATGTCTGTATGCATGCATGTATGTCTTTGTATGTATGTCTGTCTGTATGTGTATGTCTGTATGCATGTATGTCTATGTATGTATGTCTGTATGCATGTATGTCTATGTATGTCTGTATGCATGTATGTCTATGTATGTCTGTATGCATGTATGTCTGTGTGTATGTCTATGTCTGTCTGTCTGTATGCATGTATGTCTGTGTGTCTGGATGCATGTATGTGTATGTATGTGTGTATGTATGTCTGTATGCATGTATGTCTGTCTGTATGTCATTATATATGTATATATGTATGTCTGTATGTCAGTAGGAATATATGTCTGCATATCATTATGAACGTAGGTCTGTGTGTATGTGTGTAGGATGTCTGTATGCATGGATGTCTGTCAGTATGTCTGTATATATGCATGTATGTCAGTCTGTATGTATGTATGTATGTATGTCTGTATGCCATTATGAATGTATGTCATTATGAATGTATGTGTGTATGGATGTCAGTGTCTGTATGTATGAATGTGTGTGTGTGTGTGTGTATGTATGTATGTATGTATGTATGTCGGTGTCTGTATGTATGTATGTGTCTTTATGTCCTCTTGCATGTGTGTCTGTATGTATGTTAGTATGTGTCTGTCTGTCACTATGCATGCCTGTGTGTATGTCTCAGTATGTGTGTGTCAGTATGTATGCGTGTATGTCTGTTTCAGTATGTGTGTCTGTTAGTATGTATCTGTGTCCTTTTATATCAGTGTGTGCGTTTGTGTCTGTGTGTGGACCCAGTGGGCGGTATTTGGAGGCGGGCCCCAGGGGGCCCAGACCCTGAGCTGAGTTAGGGGCCCCAAAATTTCTGGTGGCGGCCCTGTTTCCCAGCACCACTCGGTTACGGCACTACTGGTGAAGCAGTTACCATCGGGGATCTTTGCAAATTATACAAAGATGCGAGATGGTGAGAGAGCTGCTTTAAGAAGCATAGCAGATAAGCAAAGGCAAAATATTGCATTCATTATATTTGCCTCCCAATGCTATAAAAAAAAATGCCAACAAGTTATTTTACATCTGGTATACATGCTCGTCCAGTGGTATTACCAGACCAGAGAATTCGGTAGGCCTCATAGATTTATGACAGAGCTACATGGATAAATTTAGGACCCATGAAATCTTAAAAAAAACCATTAGGAGTTTATTGTTAATTTAATTGCAGACATAGAGTATGTTAACGGCTTGTGTTATAGAGATCAGTGGATTGCTTACCAGAACCAAAACCTCTTTTGGTATGACAAACTATCTCAAATTATATGGGGGCACCGAACCTGTCACTAACAAGATTTTTTATTGGGAAACTGAACAAATCACAGTAACTAAATGGTATTTCTGTGGTATAACATGTATATCATTCCAGATAATGGGAATTTCCAGCCATGATAACACCAATCCTTTGGACCAGGCACCATAACTGCAGCATTATCAGCACAATAAGATCCTGTCACCTCTCCATCCTCCACCATCCGGGGACCTCAAACACGACCTGGGATGGGAGAATTTCTTAGAGAATGTCAATGCCTACCAGTGTTGGGATGCATATTGAGTAGGAGACACCAAACATGGTGAGTAGAATTGGTAGTTGCACTACTGGTTGCTTGCTGTGAAAGGGTATCATACTGATGCCATCTGGTTTTGAGGGGAATCAAAATAATTTTGTGAAATTAATGGAAGTAAAGTTTACACCCTTTTAATCACAGACAGTGGCCACAGGCATTAGATTATCAAGGTAGTTATAATTATATCTTTATATATCCAATGTCATTCTCTTTATTATTCCATTTTACTCTGTTGAACTGTATATAATTAAAGGGAAACTCCAGGCTGGAGGTAACACCCATGTAATGCAATATATAGATTCAGCTCTATGTAGTCTGTCTAGCAGGTGTTTAGGTCCATTCCCTTAGCTGAAGATCCATTCAGCAGATCCATTTTTCATGAAACATAATTTCAGTCATGTAAACATACACTGCATATATCATTGGGTTTAAACCCAAGGGTTTCTATTATTTATTATTTGTTCATGAAACAAAGTTGACTTAAATTATTTTATTTTTTGAGCGAGCAACTATACTATAGTTAAAAATAGCACTTATTTGCTGTAGTGATAATCAATCGTATGGTCAAATTCTGATCTTTTTCTACAACCAAATCATAAACTTATTAAAACATAGAGTAGACATGTAAATTAAAAAGGAGAGGAAAACTTAACCCTGCATTTGTTGTGTATATGTATACCATGACTCCCAACATTTAAACTGGGCAAGATGGACACTTGCATTTTTTGGGTGTGATTAGTATGCACAGCAATTGCCATGTTACACCAATCAGAATTTCCTCATATGGATATATTAGATTCATGCAGCTCTATGGGGAGCATTCAGCATCTTTATGCAGTGGGCATAGGACTGGATGTCGATCTAGCAAAGCTTGCAACTGCACCAGGAAGTTACAGCCACTAGAGATGGCATTAGGCTGTAATGTAAACATTGGCATTGTCTGTATTGCTCAGACTGTAGGTGCTTAGTGCTTAGAGCAAGCATGTCAAACTCGCGGGCCGCATGTGGCCCACAATGAATATTTTGCTGCTACAGGTTTTAAAGGAGTAGCAGGAGGGTCCGTTTGGCACAGGATGCGGACAGCGCCATTGGGGGTATACCAGAGGCTGGACTCTGGAGTCGCATTCTAGCAGCGGCAATGTGAATGGAGTCTGCTTGTTGGCCAATATTGTTTTTTGTAAACAAGGCCTGGGGGTTCTATGAAAATTTAAGGTTTTGTTTTTTTTGCTGCCCGCATAAACTTAAACCTTGTTTATGTGGCCTGTGCTAGCTTTTGAGTTTAACATGCTTGGTTTAGAGTGTCCCTTTAAGGTCAATATTATGCCTTATTTTACTGGACATTAAATACTTCTTTATGCTAAACCATGGTATATGTAAATTGATGTGTAGCGAATATGCACTTCATATAGTACAGCTATCAGAGTATTTTGATTAATAAATTAATTACTATATAATGTTATGATACTATACTTATGATATGATATAATATTAATGTACTATATGCAGGGCCGGATTAAGAGCACAGTGGGCCTGGTGCTGACAATTAAGATGGGCCTAATTACGGAATCTTATCAACCAAAAAACACTAAAACAGTCATACCTCCCAAGCGTCATGTATCTGATGGAGATGGTGCTGGAGGGAAACTCGTAGGATGCAGCTATAAGAAAACACATACTCTATGCTAATTTCTCTCTAATTTATGCTTTCATCTTTCAAGTAAATCCATAACCCCTAACAGCAGTGTCCAGTGAAGCAGGAAGTCAATGGGCGGGGTAAAAGGGTGTCACGTGACACGCCACTGGCGCGAATCACATGACAAGACCTGCCAAAAGGGGTGAACATGCCCAAAAAGGGGGCATGTTTGTCCAAAGAATTTAAAGGATAGCCTGGCATGAATGCATGTCAGGCTGCCTGCCAATCCTGCAGGCTGTCCAACTAAGGACATACCATGCAGGCAGCACCTTGAGCTTGGCATAAATGCGTCTAATGATGCGCTCACTCCATGCTTTCTAAGGACTGTCCCCTAGCACTCGCTGGTCCACTTGTCTCCTTACCTTCTTACTAGCAGGCAGAAGTTCCTGGTATATAGTCTGAGACAGAGAAAAGTGTATGTAGTGAGTATAGAAGAAAGGGGACATGCCACAGTGTTAGAGAGACCAACGTCTGCATTACCTAAACTAATTTTAATGTCAGCCAGTCCACACAAGTTTTGTTCCCATACATCCCTCTTAAGCTTCCAAACTTAAAGGGACACTATAGTCACCAGAACAACTACAGCTTATTGTATTTGTTCTGGTAAGTAGAATCATTCCATGCAGGCTTTTTGCAGTAAACACTGTCTTTTCAGAGAAAATAACTCCACTGGCCGCTGCTTAGATGGCTGCTAGAGGTGCTTCCTGGGGCAGTACTGCCTAGTGTGCAGCACTGCCATTCAGTGTCTCCACCCTCTGCATGCAGACACTGAACTTTACTCATAGACATGCATTGATTCAGTTTATCTTTATGAGGAGATGCTGATTGGCCAGGGCTATGTTGGACTTGTGTCTAGTTGACAGTCTCAGCCAATCCTACGGGGAAGTATTGCAATTTGCTCAGACCACCATTTCTGAGCCAGCAGCTGCAGAATTGAATACAAGTAATATTTTACTATATTTAGGGAGGCAAGAAGGGGCCAGGGTGGTGGTTTTAACATGATAGGGTCAGAAATACATGATTGTGTTCCTGACCCTATAGTGCTCCTTTAAGCAAGAGTATGTGAAGAGTAGTTAAGGTTGCCAACTTTCTTGGAAAAAAAAATACCAGCCTTAATCAGTTATGTGTGACATCACATGATGTAAATCACAAGGAGTGACATCAGAGAAAATTCTGTAATATCACCAACAAACTACTCACAGTTTGATTCTGCTGTATAGATGGATTGCTCCTAGTGTCTCCCTGTCTCCCAGTGTCTCAGTCTCGCAAGTCACACAGTGTCTCAGTGTCCCTATGTATCACAGTGTCAGTGTCCCCATGTCGCCCAGTCCCCTAGTCTCCCAGTGTCTGTGTCCCCATTTCTCCCAGTGTCCCAATGTCTCAGTGTGTCCCCATGTCACTAGGCTATTGGGGACACTGAGAGACATGGAGACACTGACAGACCCGGGGACACAGAGACCTGGGGACACAGACATGGGGACACTGGGAGACATGGGGACACTGGGAGACATGGGGACACTGGGAGACATGGGGACACTGAGACATTTAGGGAAACTGGGAGAAATGGGGACACTGAGACACTAAGGACACAGACACTGGGAGGCATGGGGACACTTAAACATTTGGGGACACTAAGACACAAGGGACACAGAGACATGGGAACGCAGACACTGGGAGACTAGGGGACACTGGGAGACTAGGGGACACTGGGAGACTAGGGGACACTGGGAGACTAGGGGACACTGGGAGACAGACACTTGGGGACAGTTGTGGACATAGACATGTGGACACTGGGACATATAGGGACACTGGGAGACATGGGGACACCAGGCACACTGAGACACTAGGGACACAGACACTGGGAGACATGGAGACACTGAAACATTTGGGGACACTAAGACACTAGGGACATAGACACTGGGAGACTAGGGGACACTGGGAGACAGACACTTGGGGACAGTTGTGGACATAGACATGTGGACACTGGGACATATAGGGACACTGGGAGACATGGGGACACCAGGCACACTGAGACACTAGGGACACAGACACTGGGAGACATGGAGACACTGAAACATTTGGGGACACTAAGACACTAGGGACACAGACACTGGGAGACTAGGGGACACTGGGAGACTAGGGGACACTGGGAGACTAGGGGACACTGGCTGGGAGACAGACACTTGGGGAGACATGGGGAGACATGGGGACACATGGGGACACTAGGCACACTGAGAGACATGGGACACAGACACTGGGAGACTTGGGGACACTGAGACACTAGGGACACTGGCTGGGGGACATGGGAACATAGTGTCTCCGTGTCCCAATGTCTCAGTGTCTCCCAATGTCTCTGTCTCACAGCGTCCCCATGTGTTTCAGCATCCCCATGTGTCTCAGTGTCCCCAAGTGTCACAGTGTCACCAGATCTCCCAGTGACTGTGTCCTAGTGTCTGTGTCCTCATGTGTCCTAGTGCCTCAGTGTCCCCTAGTGTCTGTGTCCCCTAGTGTCTGTGTCCCCTAGTGTCTCAGTGTCCCCATATGTCCCCAAGTGTCTCAGTGTCCCCATGTTTTCCAGTGTCCCCAAGTGTCTCAGTGTTCCCAGGTCTCCCAGTGTCTGTGTCCTAGTGTCTCAGTGTCCCCTAGTGTCTCAGTGTCCCCATGTGTCCCCTAGTGCCTCAGTGTCCCCATGTGTCCCTGCTGCCTTTCCCCCCATCCCTCACTTACCTGAGCTGTAGATCTGCTGTCTGGACTCTCTGTGCTGTGTAGCTGCTCCCCCATGGATCAGTGAGTAGTAGAGAGAGGCAGGGATATTCTGTAACTTCCTATCCCTGCCTCTCTCCACACGCAGTGACCCCTACTAGCTGGTGCTGGTATTGCAGAGTAATTTCCATTTATTCTGAGAAAATTACTTGCGTATTGCTGGTATTACTGCAATACCAGCACGGCCAGGCAGCCTCAAATACCGGCTGTGCCAGTAAAATACCAGTCAGGTGGCAAACCTAAGAGTGTGTAAAAAAAAAAAAAAATTCCAAATTTTTTTTTCAATTTTTTTTTTTTTTAAATGGGCCTATTCCATGGGCCTGGGCCTGGAGCTGCAGCTCCATCAGCCCCTATGTTAATCCGGCCCTGACTATATGGTACATGTTTGCAGTGGCATGGAACCATTTCACATCTAGTTTTGTCAGCGGGTTTAAAAAACTAATTCATTCTAATTAAACACAGATGAATGAACCTTTTGTAAGTCTTCTTAAAACATAATATACACAGACTCAGGCTACTTGTGTTGTACATAAAGCATAGCCTTGATATCAAGGCTGCTATGGATCGCATAATGCAGTCTGCTCCTCCAAAGACCTTCATTGTTATTGCTCTGAATAAAGGCAATGAGAGGTCAATAGCACAGCAGATATAGTTTCAGATACCTTGTGCTACATACCAAAGCTCAGACATGCCTACAATGTTACACATCAAAGGACATTCCATGTATGTATTGTTTGTGACTTTGTGTGCTACCTGTGCTACAATTATTATTAATAGTAGCAGCTGCTGATAAATAACATGCACTTGGCTCTGACAGTAAAACAGAACATCTCATATATGAATATTCTTAAATCACAAGGCATTCTCTTCATACATGGATTACATTGGAAGGTGTATGTCACTTTTTTATATTATTTTGTAATGTGTATGTATATGGGGCAGCTTGTTTTTTTTTTCTCACTATAGCAAGTAAATTCTAATTAGTGCATGGCTTTGGTAACATAAGTTGTTGTGGTTTAAATCATCACTGAGAATCTTAGATAATTCAGTTAGTGGATGGTATTTGTTAAAGTGATTTGAGCTTATGTCTAAGTGCAATGACGTGTGAAATGATTATACAAGCCGCATAATATCTTAAATCTTAAGGAATTTTTTAACAAGCCTCTCATAGGCATCTGATGGTGAACACATTGACAACATTTATTATGCCCTGGACATTAAGGATAAGGGGGAAATAGGACCATTTAATTGTTAGTCCCGAGTTCCATGTAATACTGAGAGAAAAATAATGTATCAATTAACCTGATTTGTGACAGTGCCCCTTTAATAAAGCATAGTTAAGGTAAATTTCACAGCATGGTATGGGGGTATTGCTGTCGGTGAAGGCTTTTAATTCAGTGGGGTGCAGGTTAGTAAAAGCAGCATTACTTGGGTTTAGGTGTGGAGTTTATAAGTATAAGTTTATATAACCTGAATTAATTTAAATAATTGGTGTCACATTGTGATTTGTAGAATGTGTTAGTGTTCATTGCTGGACTTTTGGCATGGTATAGGGTTGGTTCTAGGGGGTATTTAATTCTATATATGTAGAATGAATAATAGTGTTTGCCCTTTGGCTGCAATCCTTGGTCTTTTTGACATCTAGCAACACCTATGCAGGTTACTAATATTTATTAATATATATATGCTTCCCATATTTAGCAGTAGTTTATCTTTGTTATTTCATGTATTTCGGTAGCTGTATCTATTGCTCAGTAACCACGGTTATATAGTTACATAGTTCTCTGGGATGAAAAAGGATTAAAATCGTTCGACAAAGTTCAACCCTGAAGCCCATTCTTTTATGCTGTTGATCCACAAGAATGAAAAAAAATATAATAATTGTAGCCATTTCCAAATAATCATTCTTGACTCCATAATGGCAATCGGATTTCACCTTGGATTAGCAACCTGTTTACATACATATCAATTACACTGTACAAACTTATAAACGCAACACTTTTGTTTTTGCCCCCATTTTTCATCAGCTGAACTCAAGGATCTAAGACTTTTTCTATGAACACAAAAGGCCTATTTCTCTTAAAGGGACTCTATAGTCTACATATAAAAGCAAGAAAGACAGGTCCCCCAGCCTTCCTTCTTGCTTTTATATGAACTTACATTTAATTAAAAAAAAATTCGAGGTGTTTTTATATTAAAAACTTACCTCCGTTCCAGCGCCGAGCTCCCAGCCAGGCCGCGCCCCCTTTTTCGTCAAAATGACGAAATCGCAGGGCCCAATAGGACGCTTCTCTGAGAGAAGCGTCAGGGCGATGTGGTGCGCATGCGCATCTTCGCGCTGCACCAATCGCGTTCTTCATATAGCTGGATTGACAGCCGCCCTATGAAGAACCTGAGCGCTTTACCGCGCATGTGCGCGGAATGCGCGTTCGCGAGCTGAGCTGTCTGACTGACAGCTCAGCTCGCTTTCTAAAATTATCAATAAGGGGGGACCTACTGTCCCCCCCCGGCCCCCACCCCTGAGCGGTGGGTGGGGGCCCTAAAATTCACAATAGGGGGGGACCTTCTGTCCCCCCCGGCCCCCACCCCTGAGCGGTGGGTGGGGGCCCTAAAATTCACAATAGGGGGGGACCTACTGTCCCCCCCCGGCCCCCACCCCTGAGCGGTGGGTGGGGGCCCTAAAATTATCAATAGGGGGGGGGACCTACTGTCCCCCCCCAGCCCCCACCCCTGTGCGGCGGGTGGGGGCCCTAAAATTCACAATAAGGGGGGGGACCTACTGTCCCCCCCCGGCCCCCACCCCTGAGCGGTGGGTGGGGGCCCTAAAATTATCAATAGGGGGGGACCTATTGTTCCCCCCCGGCCCCCACCCCTGAGCGGTGGGTGGGGGCCCTAAAATTCACAATAGGGGGGGACCTACTGTCCCCCCCCGGCCCCCACCCCTGTGCGGCGGGTGGGGGCCCTAAAATTCACAATAAGGGGGGGGACCTACTGTCCCCCCCCGGCCCCCACCCCTGAGCGGTGGGTGGGGGCCCTAAAATTCACAATAGGGGGGGGACCTACTGTCCCCCCCCGGCCCCCACCCCTGTGCGGCGGGTGGGGGCCCTAAAATTCACAATAAGGGGGGGGACCTACTGCCCCCCCCCGGCCCCCACCCCTGAGCGGTGGGTGGGGGCCCTAAAATTCACAATAGGGGGGGGACCTACTGTCCCCCCCCGGCCCCCACCCCTGAGCGGTGGGTGGGGGCCCTAAAATTATCAATAGGGGGGGACCTATTGTCCCCCCCCGGCCCCCACCCCTGAGCGGTGGGTGGGGGCCCTAAATACAAAGGGGGTGGGGACCCTAGTTAACCCTCCCCCCCCCCAAAAAAAAAAACTTATCTCCCTACCTACCCCCCTCACCCTAAAAATAATGAGGGGGGACCCTTTAACTAAAAACCTGTAAAGAAAAAAAAAATAAGATAAAAACAACTTACCATTCGATGTTTTCTTTCTTCTAAAATCTTCTTTCTTCAGCCCCAAAAAAGGCCAAATAAAAATCCATAATAACTGACGCAATAAAAAAAAAAAAAAAAAACCCGAGCGCAAAAAAAAATAATCCATCTTCACCCATGGAGGGCTCCGCGCAGACTGAGCTCCGCAGGGCGGGGGAAGGCTTATAAAGTCTTGCCCCGCCCTGCAATTAGGCTAAGAACACTCTGATTGGTGGGTTTAAGCCAATCAGAGTGCTCTTTGTCATTTTACAAGCGTGGGAAAGTTCTTTGGAATTTTCCCACGCTTGTAAAATGACACAGAGCAATGTGATTGGATGGCTTGAAATCCATCCAATCACAGTGCTCTGTGTCATTTTACAAGCGTGGGAAAACTCCCAGCCCTCCACAGCCCAAAGGGAAACAGATACATATAAATTAAAGTAAAATAAACAATTGTTTGAAATGTTTTTTTTTTTTTCTGCGTTGATCTGAATTCTGCAGTGCATGGGTTACTTATAAGATGTTAACAAGTTCCAGGTCTACATTCATGCCCTGTGGAGCTAGGGTTTTCAAACTAAAAATCAAAGACATTTCTTGGTAAATAAGTTTTTTTGCCAATTCTCCCCCTCTCCATGGCACATTAACCTTCTCTATTCCACAAAATGTTAAACAGCCCGGATCACTTCCATGGTGCTCCATGAAGTGTCTGGATACAGAATGTTTGTCAAATTTTCTTTTTATATTGTATAGATGTTCATTAAGTCTTGTTCTCAACATTCTTTTCGTCTGGCCTACATATTGTAGTCCACACGGGCAACCTAGAAGATAAATGACTTGTTTGGAGTGGCATGTGATGCACTCTTTTATTTTATAGGATTTTTTTGTGATTGAAGATTCAAAACTGGAAGTTCCCTTATAGGGAGGGCCTGTAATTTTACACACATTGCAATTTTGAAGAAACCTTTTTCTGTGTTTAAGAAGTGTGATTTGGGTTTCGGCTGTCTAAAGCTGTGCACCAGCTGGTTCTTAATCGTCGGTGCACCCCTAAAGATAATTTTTGGACCTTGAGGTAAAACAGTAGCTAAAGTTTGGTCTTTCTGCAAAAGATGCCAGTGTTTTTTAATGCTTTTTCTTAAAAATTGTGCTTGGCTGCTGTAATTGAAAATAATAGGGCACTCTAGACTCCGTGTACTACTCTTGTTCCCTTTCGAAGGATTAAGGAGGGTGGTTCTCTCCAAGGTCTTAACTTTATTAAGTGCAAATTCTAGAAGTTCTGGTTCATATGCTTTCTCTAGGAATTGGGTTTTAACCCTCTCTAACTGTTGTTCACTTGTTTTGGAGTCTGTGCAGTTCTTCTTTATTCGCTGAAATTGTCCATATGGGACATTTGTCAGCCATGGTGGATGGTGGCAGCTAGTTCTTAAAATAAAACTATTTACATCTATTACTTTAAAAAAAGTTTTCGACCTCAATTCCTGTTCTTCTATATACAGAACCAAATCTAGAAAATCAACACTACTTAAACTATACTTCGAGGTAAAGGTTAAGTTGTATGTATTGTTGTTCATGTGTTGTAGAAAATTGCAGAGCTCTTTTTCCTCCCCCTCCCAGATAAAGAAACAATCATCTATGTACCTTCTATAAAGGACCAGGTTCGCAACCCATGGATGACCACTCCATACATGCATGTCCTCCCAGTACGCCATGAACATATTGGCGTAGCTGGGTGCGAACCTGGTCCCCATAGCATTCCCTGTAACTTGTTTTTGCACACTTTTAGAGATTGCTTAAATGCATATCGTTCATACATATCAAGATGCTGATTAGACAGCATGATTATTGTACAGGTGTGGCTTAGACTGGCCACAATAAAAGGCCACTCTAAAATGGGCAGTTTTATTACACAGTACAATGCCATAGATGTCTCAAGTTTTGAGGGAGCGTGCAATTGGCATGCTGACTGCAGGAATGTCCACCAGATTTGTTACCCCTGAATGGAATGTTTATTTCTCTACCATAAGCCATCTCCAAAGGTGTTTCAGAGAATTTGGCAGTACATCCAACAGCCCTCACAACCACAGACCACGTGTAACCACACTAGCCTAGGACCTCCACATCCAGCATCTTCACTTCCAAGATTGTCTGAGACTAGCCACCCAGACAGCTGCTGCAACAATCGGTTTGCATAACCAAAGAATTTCTGCACAAACTGTCAGAAACTGTCTCAGGGAAGCTCACCTGCATGCTCATCGTCCTCATCGGGTTTCGACCTGACTGCAGTTCGTCGGTATAACCGACTTGCTTGGGCAAATGCTCACATTCGATGGCATCTGCCATTTTGGAGAGGTGTTCTTTTCATGGATGAATCCTGGTTTTCACTGTACAGGGCAGATGGCAGACAGCGTGTATGGTGTTGTGAGGGTGAGCGGTTTTCTGATGTCAATGTTGTGGATCGAGTGGCACATGGTGGCAGTGGGGTTATGGTATAGGCAGGCATATGTTATTATTATTGCCATTTATATAGCGCCAACAGATTCCGTAGTGCTTTACAAGGTTATGAGAGGGGGATTTAACTATAAATAGGACAATTACAAAAAACTTACAGGAATGATAGGTTGGAGAGGACCCTGCTCACATTCTATAGGAGGTGGGGTGTAAAACACAATAGGACAGGAATTTGCAGTCAAATAAGGTGGGCTGTTCTTTAGGAGAGAGCAAGAGACAGGTATGTGAGGTAGAGGTTAATCTGGGAGGCCATAAGCTTTCCTAAAGAGATGGGTTTTAAGGCACTTCTTAAAGGATGCAAGACTAGGGGAGAGTCTGATGGCGGTAGGCAGGCTATTCCATAGGAAGGGAGCGAGAAGTCCTGCAAGCGTGAGTTGGCCGGACGGGTGCGGACAACAGACAAGAGGTGGTCACGGGCAGAGCGGAGAGACCGAGAAGGGACATACCTATGGATCTGTGAAGAGATATAAGAGGGGCTAGAGTTGTTCAGTGCTTTATAGGTGTGAATTAGTACCTTGAATTGACTCCTATAGCATACAGGAAGCCAATGTAAGGCCTGACAGAGGGGTGAGGTGTGAGAGAACCGACTAGAGAGGAAAATTAGTCTGGCAGCAGTGTTCATTATGGACTGTAGCGGTGCAGTACGTCTTTTGGGAACACCAATCAGGAGAGGGTTACAATAATGCATGCGGGAAATTAGTAGAGCATAAACAAGCATCTTGGTAGCATCTTCCGTAAGAAAGGGGCGGATGCGGGCTATGTTTTTAAGATGGAATCTACAGGATTTGGCAAAATATTGGATATGAGGCTCAAAGGTGAGACCAGAATCAAGTATGACGCCAAGACAGCGCGCTTGCAAGGATGGACTGATGTGGGTACCGCAAACTTGAAGGGAGAGCGAAAGAGGAGGGTCAGTATTAGAAGGAGGAAAGACAAGGAGCTCAGTTTTAGAGAGATGGAGTTTCTGAAAGCGGGAGGACATCCAGTCAGAGATGGAAGAAAGGCAAGCAGTGACATGTTGCAGGACGGCAGGGGAGAGGTCCGGGGAGGAGAGATATTTCTGGGTGTCATCAGCTTACAGGTGGTGGTGGAATCCAAAAGAGGTAATAAGTTTGCCAAGAGAGGCAATATAAAGATAAAATCGAAGGGAACCAAGTACAGAGCCTTGGGGGACTCCAACCGAGACAGGACGAGGACAACGAACACAGGAGCATTTTATTGATGGCATTTTCAATGCACAGAGATACCGTGATGAGATCCTGAGGCCCATTGTTGTGCCATTCATCCACGACCATCACCTCATGTTGCAGCATGAAAATGCACGGCCCCATGTTGCAAGGATCTGTACACAATTCCTGGAAGCTGAAAACATCCCAATTATTGCATGGCTAGCATGCTCACCAGACATGTCACCCATTGAGCATGTTTGGGATGCTCTGGATCGGTGTACACGACAGCGTGTTCCAGGCCCTGCCAACATCCAGCAACTTCGCACAGCCATTGAAGAAGAGTGGACCAACATTCCACAGGCCGCAATCAACAACTTGATCAACTCTATGCGAAGGAGATGTGTTGCAAAGGGTGGTCACACCAGATACTGACTAGTTTTCGGACCCCCAGTACAGTAAAACTGCACATTTTATTGTGCCCAGCCTAAGGCATACCTGTGCTATAATCATATTGTCTAATCGGCATCTTGATATGCCAGACCTGTGAGGTGTGCCACACCTGTGAGGTGAATGGATTAGCTCAGCAAAGGAGAAGTGCTCACTAACACAGATTTAGACAGATTTGTGAACAATATTTGAGAGAAATAGGCCTTTTGTGTACATAGAAAAAGTCTTAGATCTTTGAGTTCAGCTCATGAAAAATGGAGGCAAAAACAAAAGTGTTGCGTTTATAATTTTGTTCCGTGTATATCCTTGAATTTACGATTTATGAAAAAAAAAAACATCCAAGCCTTTTCATATTTATATAAAGAATCTGATGACACAACCTGTTAAGGCAGAGAATTCCACATCTTTATTGTTCTTACTGTAAAGATCCTTTTCCTCCACTGTAATCAAAAATGTCTTTCACCCAGTCTCAATGGATGACCTTATGTCTGTTGTACATTCGTGCTAATGAACACGTTAGCACATAGCAGTTTGTACTGACCCTGTATGTATTTGTATATTTCTATCATATCCCATCTAAGGTGCCTTTTTTTTTTAAAGAAAACAATTCTAGTTTTTTGAGTTTCCTTATTACTAATGTTTTCCACCCACATTACTAGTTTTGTAGTTCGCCTCTGCACTTTTCTACTTCTGCAATATCCTTCTCTAAAACTGTTGCCCAATATTGCACCACATATACAAGCTGGGGTCTTACCATTGATTTCTATAATCTTAATTGAAAAATGTTATCATTTTTAATAACATATAGAACATAAGACAATACATTGAACATTTAGACATAATAACTTGCATATTCTTATGGTGCATATTCCTATCTAGATTTATATGCTATATATGGATACTAGTTCAGTTATGCATCCATTTTCAATATATAGTTTAAAACAAGAGAAAAACCTACACTTTACATCACAATACATAACATAACAGCAGACATAACATACCAACTTTCTATGTAGTGCCAACAGGGAGGGAGGGGGTTACCTTTTTTTTCTCATCATGTCCAGGGATTGGACTTAATATATAGCATCCTAAAAAAATAAAAAACGGACATACAAACCATATGTTATGTTACCCTTTTCATTCCCTAAAATGCTACTGTTGTTCTGTCAACTAAATGTGGTTGGAGCAATATTTAACGTTTCAAGGCAGATATCCCAAGGCAATGTTTTTCTGTAATTTTTTTATGCTTTGTTTACTAAAAAGTTGTTCCATCTCGACCTGAAATTCAAATAGTTTTTTGACTAATAACCAAGGAATATTATTTTCATTTTTCCAATGTTTTGAAATCACTAATTTTGTGGCCAAAAATAGTTGTGTTATAATCAATTTGTTCACAGAGGACATAAGAGGCCAATCAAGGTGAAGTAAGGCCACCTCTGGAGATTTCTTTTGTAATTTAGAATTGTAAGGATAAACTGATAGGTTCTACCCCATTAATCTTTAATCTTAGCACACTCCCACCATACATGTAGGTATCTGTATGTTATTGCTCAACATCTCCAGCAAAGAGAATCCTCATTGGGAACATTTTGTTAATTCTCTCTGGAACTAAGTGCCACCTATTTCGTACTTTAAAATAAATTCTATTAGATTCAAAGAGTGGGTATTTTTGGTCACACTTTTCAATAAGGAACCCCATTTTTTAATATCTATTTTTGTATCTAATTATTTTTCCCATACTCCTATCTACTTATAGAGAGGGCTTTTGAGAGAGGTTTCTCTATCGAAAAATAGTTAAAAAGGTTTTTAACCTTAATTATATTCGGTGAATTACATGTAATTAGATGAGATGTTAAGAAACTTTTTACTCTTAGGTAATTAAATAATTCTTTAGATGGTACTTTAAATTTGAACTCTAATTGAGGAATAGTCTTTAATACTCCGCCTATAAGTAATTGGGAAATCATGTTAATGCCTGCTTGTATCCACCTTCTTAAATTTAAATTGTTGCTCAATAAATTTCAGGTCAAGATAGATTGGATTTTTTTTTATTAATTTTAAGAGATATTTAGATTTTTTTTCCCATTTCTTCATCAACTGCGCTAGTATTGAATTGGGATATATCTTTTTCTTTTTATACTTTGTATCCCATATAAAATGATTTACATTTTCCAAATCTCCTGCCTTTGCTTCCATCTTATACCATCCTTCATCAGTATTGTTGGTTAACTGCATTCTGTATATATGTAGTATTATGGAGGCGAAATAATTATTATTTATGACTGGATATCCTATACCTCCCTTTTCCATCTTTTGAGCTAAAGTCTTTTGACTTAATCTTGTTTTTTTTGCCTTTCCATATATGTTGCGTAAAACTATATTGGATCATATTGAGCCACATGTTGGGAATGTCAAGTGGCAGCATCTGAAACATATAGTTCCATTTTGGAAAAACATATGCATTCACCACATAAATCCTTCTCCAAAAGGTAATCTCCAAATTTTTACGTTCTTTCAGCCATCTATTTGTATCAACTATTGATTTCTAAAGATTTATATTTATTATATTTAGATCACATGAATCAAACCCCTTTTTATACATGAAAGCATATTTTGCAATAGCAGACCTGAATTGCATACTGTTGCCTAGTTTGTGATCTATAATTGTTCCCAAGTCTTTTTCATTTAATGTTATCTCTAACTCTACTACATTTAATGTATAAGTGGCTTGTGGGTTCATTATTCCAATATGCATAACATTACATTTGTCTGTATTGAATCCAATCTGCCACCTGTTTGCCAAGTCCTAAAATTCATCCAAATCTATCTGAAGAGAAGTTATATCATTCTCAGAGTGAATTTTCTTACCTATAATAGTTTTGTGTCATTGGCCAACACAGACAAATGGCTTTCAATGCCAAGTTGAAGATCATTTCTAAATAGATTAAAGAGAAGTGGACCCAGGACAGAACCCTGAGGCACTCAACTTAACAGTTTTGTTTGATTTGAACATTTTCCATTTACAACTACGCTCTGCACTCTATCTTTAAGCCAGTGTTCTATCCAAGAACGCACTTTTTCATATAAACCAACTGATTTCAGTTTTAACAGTAACCTTATGCGTGGAACTGTATCAAATCCCTTAACAAAATCCAAATAGATCACATCTACTGTATCATCCTGATCTATATTTCTACTAACTTCTTTGTAGAATGTAATTAGGTTATCTTGGCATGACATTATTTCAAAAACCCATATTGATTCCTGCTACTGATATTTTGTTAAAAATGAATTCTTGAATATTATCCTTTAACAGCCCATTCAAATAATTTCCCTACCACAGATGTTAAGCTCCAGGGCAGGGCCAGATTAAGAGCCCAGTGGGCCTGGTGCTGACAATCATGATGGGCCTAATTACAGAATCATATTGACCAAAAACAGTAAAACGCTCCCAAGCGTCATGTATCTGATGGAGATGGTGCTGGAGAGAAAGAAAACAGCAGCTATAAGAAAACACATACCCTATGCTAATCTCTCACTAATTTATGTTTTCATCTTTCAAGTAAATCCATAACCCCTAACAGCAGTGTCCAGTCAAGCAGGAAGTCAATGTGCGCGGTAAAAGGGTGTGCCACTGACACAAATCATGTAACCTGCCAAAAGGGGCGAACATGCCCAAAAAGAGGACATGTCTGCCCAAAGAATTAGAAGGCCAGCCTGGCATGAATGCATGGTAGGCTGCCTGCCAATCATTCAGCAGGCCAATTAAGGGCATACTATGCAGACAGCACCCTGAGCTTGGCATAAATGCATCTAATGATGCGCTCGCTCAACGCTTTCTAACAACTGTCCCCTAGCACTCGCTGGTCCACTTGTCTCCTTACCTTCTTACTAGCAGGCAGAAGCTCCTGGTATATAGTCTGGGACAGAGAAAAGCTGTATGTAGTGAGTGTAGAAGAAAGGGAACATGCCACAGTGTTAGAGAGACCAAAGTCAGCAATCAGCATTACCTTAAAGGATAACTATAGGGTCAGGAACAAAAACATGAACTCATGACCGTATAGTGTTAACACCACCATCTAGCCCCCCTGGGCCCCTCATGCCTCCATAAATATAGCAAAATCTTACTGTATTCAAGCCTGAAGCTGTAACTCTGCATGCTGTTAGACTCAGAAAAACAAGCAGTCTGCTGACATCATTAGAAGTGGTGGCCTGATCCAATCACAGTGCTTCCCCATAGGATTGGCTGAGACTGACAAAGAGGCAAGTCAGGGGCAGAACCAGCATGATTCAAACGCAGCCCTGGCCAATCAGCATCTCCTCATAGAGATGAATTGAATCAATGAATCTCTTTGAGGAATGTTCAGTGTCAGCATGCAGAGGGAGGAGATACAGAATGTTTGGATGCATTCTAGGCAGCCATGACCCAGGAAGAATATCTAACAGCCATCTGAGGAGTGGCCAGTGAAGTTATCACTAGGCTGTAATGTAAACACTGCATTTTCTCTGAAAAGACAGTGTTTACAGCAAAAAGCCTGACGGTAATGATTCTACTCACCAGAACAAACTCAATAAGCTGCAGTTGTTCTGGTGACTATAGTGTCCCTTTAACCATATTCATTGTCAGCCAGTTCACACAAGTTTTGTTCCCATACATCCCTCTTAAGTTCCCATACTTAAGTAAGAGTATGTGAAAAGTAGTTAGGGTTGCAACCTTTCTTGGAAAAACATACCGGCCTTGCTAATTTGCATAATTAAATATGTATGGGTGACATCACATTATGTAAATCACAAGGAGTGACATAAGAGAAAATGCTGTAAAATCACAAAAAAACTACTTAGTTTGATTCTGCTGTATAGATGGATTCCTGTGTCCCCATGTGTCTGTGTCATAATGTCTCCCAATGTCCCTTAGTGTCTTAGTGTATGTCTCCTTGCAGCCTTTCCCCCCATCCCTTACTTCCCTGAGCTGTATGCTGTCTCTGCAGGGTGGGAGCTGCTGTCTGTACTCTCTGTAGCAGCACCCCTGCAGATCAGTGAGTAAAGATAGGCAGGGAGGGATATGATGGAACTTCCTATCCATGCCTGTCTCCATACACAGCGATCCCTACTGGCCAGTGCTGATATTGCATAGTATTCTCTTGTTTATACTGAGAAAAATACCAGCATTTGTATTGCCAGTATCACTGCAATATTGGCACCAGCCAGGCAGCTTCAAACACTGGCTGTGCCAATAGAATAAAAGCCAGGTGGAATCCCTAAGAGTAGTGTGTGGGGAAAAAAAAAATGTAAAAAAAAAAAATGTAAAAAATTTTTTTTTTATTTTTTTTTTTAAATCAATGGGCCTATTCCATGGGCCTGGGCCTGGAGCTGCAGCTCCATCAGCCCCTATGTTAATCCGGCCCTGCTCCAGGGTCTGTAGTGTCTGGGTTAAGCTTTTGAATGTAGGCACCACATCTGCTTTTCTTCAATCATATAGTACAATTCTTGAAAAAGTTAAAACATTGTTATAGATATTTTTACACTAAGCTTTCTAAGCACGTGTAGGTGAACACAATCTAGCCCTGGGGCTTTGTGTACAGTAACTGTTTAATTTCTGAAGCACTTTATCCTGTGGTAACCAATCACCTGTTTGCTGTAAGACTTTAGTAACAGGGATTTACCATAGATTCGTCTTACCTATGTACTGAAGAAAAATTATTATTTAATCTCTGTCTTGTCCTGATCCTCCTTGATTAACTAAACCCTCTCACTTTCCAATGGACCAACACTTCCACTATTAACCTTTTTGATATTAACATACAATACTTTTAGAACTTTTTAGGATTGGTCTTGCTTGCTTTGGCTATGAGCTTTTCATTTTCAAGTTTAGCTCATCTACTTGCTATTTTTCAATCCCTATTGGCATGCTTATATTTGTTATAAAATGCAATCGACCCCTCTGATTTAAATGTTTGGAATGCCTTTTTCTTATCTTTTATCATTTGGCTGACCCTTGTGCTAAGCTACATTGGTTTTAATGTGTTTACTTTGTTTCCCAATGGAATTTAATGAGAAATTTACTTTTGTGGAATTTGTTTTAAGATCTTCAATTTATCATCTGTTCTCATTTTGTTAATATTACCTGCCAGTCAATTTGAATTGAAGTTTGCCTTTTTAGAATTAAGTATTTTTTATACAGCACATATGCTGTATAAAAGACAAATGAAAGACATGAAATTATCATTTATCATGTTCAACAGCCTGTTTCCCTTAACTATACTACAAGTCCATTTGGCCCAATCAATGTCAGGATAAGTAAAATCTCCCATGATTAACAAATTAGCCAGTTGTGCAGCCATATTTATTTGCGATAGCAGTTGCTTTTCCCCACCAGTATTAATGTTCGGGAGCTTGTAACATAGTCCTACAATAATGGATACCCCCTGTTACCATGCTCAAGTCAGGCATTTACAATTCAAAGGTTAATAAATGTTTGTTATATAACCCCCAACGTACCCAGAGTCATTCCTAATTACTACTATAACTTGTTTTTAAGGTGACCTGCATACATTGATCTGTAGGCAGAGGAACATAATCTGAAAATATTTTTACTCAGCTGGGTGAGCACCAGTTTTGGAGGTGAGGAGAAAATAAGGGCGTATGTTACACTTTGAAATGAAAAGAAAACATAAACAGTGAAGAGGTTACATTTGCCACCGCATGTATTTTTTTTTCATAGCAGGAGCTAAACTTAAAAGTAATACTTAATAGAAGGTGAACCAGCTGCAAGACAAGCAGAGACTCTGTAACACAGAAGATATTATATTCCACTAAGAGACAGAACTTGAAGTTAGCTTGAGCTGATGGTTGATGGCAAAAGATTACATTCACATTCACGTCCACAAGCAATGTACCAACAGGGTAAAAAAGTCATATTGTTCTAACAAGAAAACATCAGTGACAAGAAGCCTTAAGTCATATGAAACATGCTGAGACATGGACAGAGAAATCATTGTATGAAAACAGAGCTCTGACAGGTGTGAGCAATCTCTGATTACAAAGCACCTGCTCATGTATCGTCGTGTGTTGAATATTTCTCCCAAAATATGATGTGCACACCTGTAATTACGTTTAGTGTTTTCTTCTAATCCTTCTGTACTGATAGAAATAACAAAGAGCTGATGTCCATGCAATAGAAACTGTGTTGCTTTTATTTTATCTAGCTTCTACCAAGAACATTTTAAAAGATTTACAATCTGCTCACAATATCTCGAGTAACACCAGAATGTGTATCTGACAACTGCAACTGCAGAAATAATTAGGAGATTATATCATCTTTTTTTTTTCTAATAGTAAAGGCTTCTGAATATGGCCTGGAGAAAAATAAATCTGTTACATCTACAGGAGAAAGTGGTGTTAATTTATTTAATAAAAAAATACAATTTATGTCAAAATCTAAACTGCTCCCCATTTTCAACGATCTATCTCTAATTTGCTTTAAGGAGAAAATATTATAAATAGTGATGTCGCGAACATGAAATTTTCCGCTCGCGAACGGGCCAACCCGGCGAACCGCCATAGACTTCAATAGGCAGGCAAATTTTAAAACCCACAGGGACTCTTTCTGGCCACAATAGTGATGGGCCCCCACCCACCTGAGTGGTGGGTGGGGGCCCTAAACAAGAATAAGGGGGGGGACCTAATGTCCTCCCCCTTGGCCCCCACCCCTGAGCGGTGGGTGGGGGCCCTAAATATAAATTGGGGGGGGGACCTAATGTCTTCCTCCCTGGCCCCCACCCCGCTCAGGGGTGGGGGCCAGGGGGGAGGACATTAGGTTCCCCCCCAATTTGTGTTTAGGGCCCCCACCCACCGTTCAGGGGTGGGGGCCAGGAGGGAGGACGTTAGGTCCTCCCTCCTTACTTTTATTTAAGGCCCCCACCCATCGCTCAGGGGTGGGGGCCAGGGGGGAGGACATTAGGCTCCCCCAAACACAGGTTACTGGCTATGGAGGGATAATGTATAAACACAGGTTACTGGCTATGGGGGGATAATGTATAATAAACACAGGTTACTGGCTATGGGGGGGATAATGTATAATAAGCACAGGTTACTGGCTATGGGGGGATAATGTATAATAAGCACAGGTTACTGGCTATGGGGGGGATAATGTATAATAAACACAGGTTACTGGCTATGGAGGGATAATGTATAAACACAGGTTACTGGCTATGGGGGGATAATGTATAATAAACACAGGTTACTGGCTATGGGAGGATAATGTATCATAAACACAGGTTACTGGCTATGGGGGATAAAGTATAATAAACACAGATTACTGGCTATGGAGGATAATGTATAATAAACACACAAAAAAAAGAATTCAGCTTCAGAATTAATCTAAATTGTATGCTGTCTAGGAAGTGGGAGGGTCTGGGAGGGAGGGTCTGCTGCTGATTGGCTGGAATGTGTCTGCTGACTGTGAGGTACAGGGTCAAAGTTTACTCAATGATAACGAATAGGGGCGGACCGAACATCGCATATGTTCACCCGACCATGGCGAACGCGAACACGCTATGTTCGCCAGGAACTATTCGCCAGCGAACCGTTCGGGACATCACTAATTATAAAATATTTTGATCAGGTCAGACTGTCCAAGGCTATAAACTGAACAATGCTAACACTAAAGTACAAAACAAGGTATCTCTAAACACGTTCTATCTATCACCGGTACATTCAGTACTAGACAATTGTGTATGGCCCACATGCAGGGAAAATAATTTCCATCAATTTCATTTTTCTTTGTGATCAAATTGAAGGCCATTGGTGAGCTACATACAATACCATATACGAAAACAATTCAACAAAAAACAATACTGCAATATATTCTGGCCTTACATCATAATACAATGTAAATCATGGGAAATAATTGCTCAAAAATACTTACAATGAATGAAGGTATTCTGGATTAAAAATATAGACCATAAGGATTTTTATTTTATTACTTTTTTAATTTTAATATTCATTGTGGTGAACTTTTTTTTTGGTTGTTTTTTTGGTGGAGGATAACCTCTGTTTTACTTATCCCAGTAAGTAATGGGGTGAGAGTGCAGTGTATCAAATAGAAAAAAAAAGGAGCAAGAGGAGAATTGGGTTTAAATACCCCTCCTGTGGATCTGATTGGTCATGACCGGCTTTTGACCCCAAAAGTAATTACCAGGTTTCCATGTGCATGATTGCTGCTCACCACAACTTTTGCTGTCAAGACGGTAATGTTGCTCGGCACAACTCTTCCTGTCAGGACAGTAAATCCATTAACCACATTTTTATGTGCGGATGAATATGTGACATTACCCAACTCACAAAGTTTGCACTACTGTACTTGTAAGTGTCCTTAGGCAAGACTCCTATTGATATATGTATCTGTCTTCCTCATAGAATGTAAGCTTGAGCAGGCTTTCTTCACTAGACATGTGCAATTCGTTTCGGTCTGAATTTAAAGTCGTACGAATTTCGGCAATTTGGACATTCGGATGCTTCCGAATGTCCGAAGTGCCGAATTTCTGAAGTGCCAAACCAAACTGAATTGCCGAAGTGCTGAATTTTGAAAGTCCCGATTTTCGGAAGTGAAGAATTTTGGAAGTGCCGAAGTGCTTCGGATTCCTGAAGGGTGGCAAAACAGGAGAGGGAGGGAAAATTAGGGGAATGATGACAGGAATCTAATCCTACCCCTAGCCCTTACCCCAACCCAAACCCCTAACCCCAACCCCTGCCCCTAACCCTAGTAGGGATAGGGTTAGGTTAGAGGTGGGGTTATGGAATTGCCGAAGTGCCGAAGTCCAGAATTTCGGAAGTGCCGAAACAAACTTTTTGCCCATTCACATCCCTATTCTTCACCTCTAAATATCTCTCTTTATAATTTTAACATGCTGTGAAATATATGTATCTGTCTTCCTCATAGAATGTAAGCTTGAGCAGGCTTTCTTCACCACTAAATATATATTTTTATAATTGTAACATGCTGTGATATATGTCAGTGCTATATAACAGCTAATAATAATATTAATAATATTCTGAGGGACCAAGATTTCCAATGTTTTACATTGTTTTATTGAAAATATATTTTGTGTTTTGTCTTGTTCTCGTCTATCATTTTATTTGTAGTACAGTCCACCTAATAGGTCTTTGAAGGTGTTGTTTGTATCTTTTTATACTTCCTGCAGGCCTTTATGTTTAAATGTTACCTGATCTGCCTGCTCTGGAATGCTACATTTTTGTTATTTATGCATTTCAATATTTATCTATCACACATTATGTGTGTGTCTATTTATAAGTATCTGTCCCTGTTTGTTCCAACATGTATGACACTCCCAGATCTGGCTGTAAAAAAACATTTCCAATATGACCTCTCATGTGAACAATCTTGATTAAGAAGAATCTAGCAGAAGTCATCAAACATCTTATATAAGGAAGGTTGAATGCATAAACAAATCTTGATCTGTTTATTCCAGGGGATTGTTAGCTGACTCATTTATACATAACGATAATTTTTTATGTGTCTTGACATCTTGGAAAGCAATAATAACTCTTCTGGGTAAATACCTATTTCTCAATTGTTATGTAATAGATCACCTGCTTATTATTTTTAGATGTGTTGATACATTTTGCAATACCGAAGGATAAAAGTCACAAACCATAGACACATAAGTCACATTTTGTTGTTGGAAAACCGGCATAATTTGCTTTTCAAAGTAATAAAATATAGTGCATTAGATTAAATCAACAATATTGCAGTCACATGGAATAATTACACAATCCCACTCAATAAAAAAAAACACAAAATAGCAAAGTGAATATATAAAACATGCAAAAATACCCTTCAGATGGTTTGGAGGGCTACAAAAGTAGAATGCAAATATATATTGTGCAGTATGTCTGTATGAATAAGAAATGGGAACTTAAAACAAACATTTTCCTGAGCCCATAAATACTGACTCAGGCATAAACAGATTGGATCTAAAATTTCCCAAAGGTCTGGAACAAATATTTCACAAGTCCTCCAAGGAATACAACAGGATCACCAAAGGCTTAAGACATTTAATCAAAAGATAATAAAAAAATATCCAACCATCTAGCAGTTTGGGTAAAACAGTACACCAATGCAGCACGTATTTCAACACTGTATATTTTCCGAAGGTGCGCTGAACCTATGCTGCCTTCTTACACACATATATACAGTCTTGTTACTTTTTGTATTTTTGCACTATTTGCCGCACTTCCGCGTTCATGTTGGTGCTCCGGTCCTCCATGTCAGTCATCTCTATACTGTAAGCCCACATTAATGGCTCCCTCCATGTGACATTTTGGGTATTCTGAAATGTGCATGATCATAGAAAATGTGAGTGTACACACACTTTGTTATAAGTCAACATTTCTGATTCTTAACGATATGCAGCGCAATATATTTTTGTATTGTTTTGTAGCGCTCAGCACCAACTGAAGTAGCTTGCTATATGGTAAGATGGATTCAAGGTGGGCAGGAGGTAAGGATGATGGGAGACTGTTTTTTCTGCTGGACGTTTAGGTGCATGGAATTTAGAAAATATTCCTGCAAGGATGGACAAGGAATTTAGAAAAAGAGGGTATGGATAAAGCAAACATTTGTTGTATACAATTGAAAAGGTAGCCAACCAAATTCTAGCAAAACATTAACAACTATATGTACATTTAATATTGATGAAATACGTGCACAGAAAATTACAGTGGTAAACTACAGGTAAATATTGTTATAGTAAAAATAGCATTAATATTATTGGCATTTATATGTTGCCAAATTATTCTGCAGTGTTTACAATAATATAAAGGGGGAATTTAAAAACAAATAGAGCAAACTATTACACATGTTGATGGCAACAATAGGTTGTTGAGGATTGTGAAGGTTGTGAAGTATAAACACAAAATCTGAAGGGTAGCGCTTGTAGCGTTAATTAGTTTGAAATTACTGGTGTACTAGTGTAGGGCTTATGGCGCTTGCAGTGTTCCTTTAATCAGAGCTACATTAACACGATTTTCTGTGCAAGTGTCTCTACAGATGTTAAATGAGGTCTAAATGTAATCTCTTCTCATGTCATAAGGAATAAGAGTACTCACGCAAAAAGAATCAGGACCCTGTCCAAATGTGGGAGAGAACCGTTGTAAGAAAATGATTCTGGCCAGAAGAGGGCAGGAATACAAAACAGAGATGCGGCAGTGGAATTACCGCGGCTGCCCCAGGGCCTCACGATGATGGGACCATCAGGTGGCACATGCAGTTAACCTCCCTGGCGGTATGATTATGTCAGGAATTTTGTACCAAAAGCGGTACAATTTTTTTGCATTTGAATTACCCGCCCAGTTCCGCCCCCATGAGCCTCTGCGGCTCACAGAGACGGAGCCAGGAAGTCAGATGGAGGCATCCGCCGGGGCTCTCACCGGCAATCACAGCGCGGGGACATCGCTGTATCGCAAGGAGAAGTTAACCCCTTCAGGACGGAGTCAATAGTGCACGTTCTGATCAAAACAAAACGTAAACAAAAACTGGAATTTGCGCTATATGTCTGTTCACCCGTAGTTCCCCTCTTTCACATTATATGCACCCACACTTATTATATATCATTTTGTTCAGGAGAAACAGGGCTTTAATCTATCATTAACTATTCATATATGGAACATCATTTATTATGAATAAAAGTAAAAAAAAATGTGAGAAAATAAGATTTTTTTTTAAATTTGCATTTCCGTCTGACATTTTAACTGTGAATGTCATAATACTGTTAGGTTTTACTGCAAAAAAATGCACATATTTGTAATCAGCGATGTCTCACGAGTACAACAGTACCCCCATTAACAGGTTTTATGGTGTTTTGGAAAGTTACAGGGTCAAATATAGAACATTCCATTTTCAAATTGAAATTTGCCAGATTGGTAATGTTACCTTTGAGACGGTGTGGTAGCCTAGGAATGAGAATTACCCCCATAATGGCATACCATTTGAAAAAGTAGACAAGCCAAGGTATTGAAAGTGGGGTATGTTTAGTCTTTTTTAGTAGCCACTTAGTCACAAACACTGGCCAAAGCTAGCGTTCATGTTTGTTTTTGTGTGAAAAAGCAAAAAACGAATATTTGGCCAGTGTTTGTGACTAAGTGGCTAGTAAGAAAGACTGGACATACCCCACTTGCAATACCTCGGGTTGTCTACTTTTGCAAATGGTATGCCATCATGGGGGTAATTCTCATTCCTGGGCTACCATACGCTCTCAAAGGCAACATAACCAATCTGGCAAATTTCAATGTGAAAAAAATGAAATGCAAGCCTTATATGTGACTCTCTAACTTTCCAAAACACCATAACACCTGTACATGGGGGGTACTGTTATTCTCAGGAGACTTCACTAAACACAAATATTAGTGTTTTAAAACAGTAAAACATATTACAACAATAATATAGACCATAAAAGTGCAGTTCGCTTGTAAAAAATGCAAAAAACTTCACTTTTACTTAAAATATCATCGTTGTAATACAATTTACCAGTTTGAAACACGAATATTTGAGTTCAGCGAAGTCTCCCGAGTAAAACAGTACCCCCTATGTACAGGTTTTATGGTGTCTTGGAGAGTTACAGGGTCAAATATAGTGCTTGCGAATTAAATTCTCTGCACTTTCTCCCTGTGTTGTCAGGCATGTCAATCAAATTTTAATTAATCAAATCACATAATTACGTTAAAAGATTATTTAAATATACATGTAGAATTTTAATATATATGCATTTATAGGTATTTAAATTCTACGTGTATACTAATGTAATCTTTTATGTAATTATATGTATTTATCTATATATATATATTTGCGGTTATTTGTATTTTATATATATATATAGATATATATATATAGAATGTCATTCTAAGTGTATTTTGTTACCGATATATATATATATTAATAACAAAATACAGTTAGAATGAAATTACATATGCATATATAATTTATATAAAATTTTGTTTCAATATTTTATTTATTTATTTTATTATTTTATTTATTTATTATTTTAATTATACGTATTTATATATAATATATATATATGTACATCTATTATATATATAATATATATATATACATATTATATATATGTAACGTCATTCTAAGTGTATTTTAATATTAATATATATACTTATATTAATATTAAAATACACTTTGTATGACATTACATATATATAATATGTATACATATATATATATATAAAAATATATTTAATTTATTTTTACACTTGTCTTTTATTTATTTTTTTATACTTCCCACCAGCAGGGGGACTGTCTGATATTTCAAACAGTCCCCCTGCTGGCAGATCCACAGCCAGCTATAGAGGGCCATGTGATCGCTCTTTGAGAGCGATCACATGGCCCCCGGGGGCCTGATTTGCCGTGGGAGGGCTGCCTGGGCTGTGAGGCAGTCCTCCCGAAGCGGATCGCGGCGGAGGTAAGTACATCTTACCTCCGGGGGCTCTGTTATCTACCCCGAGCGTGACTCGGGGTTACCGCTTCTGGCAGCGAAAATTAACCCCGAGTCACGCTCGGGAATACCGCCAGGGAGGTTAAGGCCACCCGATGGGTATTGCTGAATAGGCCTCTGTAGTATCGGCAAAGATGGAAAGAAGTGAGAGCCCATCACTTCCTCCCTGTTAATGGAAGGAGAGCAGTAGAGTGTGCCTCATTTGTATGTGTATTTGTGTAAATATGTATGTGCATATATGCATGCATCCCAGCAATCAAACAACATACCTACATGCAAACATACACAAACAAATCCCTTCATTCAAACACCAATGCTAGACACATTTAAAATCCAACACTACATTCAAATACACCCCTGCATTTAAATGCAAACATCACAAACAAATACACCATTGTATTAAAATGCCCAAATTGTAGACAAAAAACGTTTCATTCAAACACCAATACTACACGCAAAAGTGCACCTCCATTTAAAAGCTAACACTGCATGCAAGCACATTCCTGCATTCAAACTCAAACATTACATAGACATACATTACAACATTACAATCCAATAGTACATACAAATATCCCCCTACATGCACACACACATACTCCATACAAAAATAAGATTACATTCAAACTCACAAACACTGCTCACAAATACAACGCTTCAAGGATGGGCAAATGGAACATCCCCAGCTGGCATAGTATAGTGGGAGTTGTATGACAGATGGGGATCTACCTTTTGGTCACCTTTGCATGAGATGGGGGGCCAAAAAACATTATTTGACCAGGGCACTGACAACTTTAGTTCCGCCACTGCAGAAATAACTTTAGAATCTTATTTTGCTTGGAGTACTGGAAATCACATGCTTCACTAGTAAATAGAAAGTCCCACAAATAAGTGGTTATACCCGTAGGGTCTATGGAAAAGCAAGCTACGTCTCAAAGTTTCGAAGAAACATGTGAATACATGTCAATACATGTGAAAAGTGATTGAATTATTATTTATTTAAAAAAAAACTGGACATACCCCATTTGCAATACCTTGGGCTGTCTACTATTGCAAATGGTATGCCATCATAGGGGTAATTTTCATTCTTGGGCTACCATAGGGTCACAAAGGCAACGTAAGCAATCTGGCAAATTTTAATGTGGAAAAAATGAAACACAAGCCTTATATTTGACGCTGTAACTTTTGGGTGGGGGCCCTAAATACAAATTGGGGTGGGGACCTAATGTCCTCCCCCTGGCTCCCACCCCTGAGCGGTGGGTGGGGGCCCTAAACACAAATTGGGGGGGGACCTACTGTCCTCCCCCCTGGCCCCCACCCCTGAGCGGTGGGTGGGGGCCCTAAACACAAATTAGGGGGGACCTAATGTCCTCCCCCCTGGCCCCCACCCCTGAGCAGTGGGTGGGGGCCCTAAACACAAATTGGGGGGACCTTATGTCCTCCCCTCTGGCCCCCACCCCTGAGCGGTGGGTGGGGGCCCTAAATACCAATAGGGGGGAACCTATTGTCCTCCCCCCCTGCCCCCACCCCTGAGCGGCGGGTGCGGGCCCTAAAAAAAATGTTCCCCCCCCCAGCTGACTAGGGGTCCCGAAACCCCTAGTCAACCCCTCCCCCGCAAAAAAAAATGATCTTCCTACCTACCCCCCTCACCCTAAAAATAATGAGGGGGGGACATTTAACTAAGAACCTGTAAAAAACAATAATAACTTACCATTCGATGTTTTCTTTCTTCTAAAATCTTCTTTTTTCAGCCCAAAAAAAGGCCAAATACATATCCATAATAACCGACGCAATAAAAAAAAAAGCGAGCGCCCCCAAAAAATAATCCATCTTCACCCGGCGAGGGCTCCGCGCAGACTGAGCTCTGCAGGGCGAGGGAAGGCTTATAAAGCATTGCCCCGCCCTGCAATTAGGCTCAGAGCACTCTGATTGGTGAGTTTAAGCCATCCAATCAGAATGGTCTGACAGGTAAATGAAGAGACTGACAGGTAAGTCTCTACATGTATAGAGAACAGAGAAATTTCCCTTAGTCCTAGATTAACACAAACGTTAAATCTACGGCTAGGGAAATGGGTCAGAATTGGTGGTACCAGCTCCACCAGATATGGGCATGAACCCTTTAATGTGAGGATAATTGAACAGACGCACAATGCTCAGATTGTTCCCCTTTAAAAGGGAGAATCTACTAAGCAAGCTGGTATGATAAAACGTACACGTTAATATTCAGCCTAATAAATCTTAGGATCTGGAATCCGGTGGACAGGACAAAAACAGGGGAGGCAAAAGGAAATACAGAGCGATTCTAGCAATTATTGTTGCAGTGCATAAAAGATATCCCTATATCCACAAAGATACATTAGAACTTTATTAGCCTGTTATAAGATAAAGGGATACAATAGCAACTGTGTATCAAACAGTAGTTGCCAGTAATATCTACCCTTGGTGCATCAGAGGATCCTTCCTTTTGAATGCTGTTACCAAGGAAGCCTTTAGGTGATAATCCCCTGAGCAGTACAATCCCTTCAGGTCTTACTGTGAAATCAATCGATTGGGTGATATGGCAACCCAATATGAACACAGTGTTAGAGTCTTCTGGGATATTATAGCCAGTGCTAATATAGAGAAGTAATACAGAGGGAAAGATTGTCTGATAGCAAAAAGGACAGCGAGATCAGGGTATGTAATTGTAAGATAGAATCTAATATAACGAAAGCCTGTCGCTGTTCTATTGTTTCCTTAACTTCTGCTTATAAACACCTTCGTGGGTGTTCTAAGCTGGATGGCTATACTAGATACTTATGTCCTCTCGAAAAAAATTGGACTCCAAGAAAGGAGATAGAAGAACTAGTGATTAGCGAGCAGCACCATCATTGGTTGGTTTGAAATCCACCAATCAGAGTGCTCTGTGTCATTTTACACAGCGTGGAAAAGTTCTTTGGAATTTTTCCACGCTGTGTAATTTGACTCATAACACTCTGATTGGTGGATTAAGTAACCAATCAGAGAGTTATGAGTCAAATTACACAGCGTGGGAAAACTTCACAGAACTTTCCCACGCTGTGTAAAATCACACACAGCACTCTGATTGGTGGATTTCAAACCAACCAATCAGAGTGCTGTGACAGGTAAATGTAGAGACTTACCTGTCAGTCTCTTCATTTACCTGTCAGAGCACTCTGATTGGATGGCTGAAACCCACCAATCAGAGTGCTCTCAGCCTAATTGCAGGGCAGGGCAAGGCTTTATAAGGCTTTATAAGCCTTGCCCTGCCCTGCAGAGCTCAGTCTGCGTGGAGCCCTCAATGGGTGTGTCATGATGTGCGCTGCTCTGTTCTATGTCTGGACTTGGCTTCTGGTATCCAGTACTCCTTTTACTATTCTTGTTTAGTATTTCTTGGTTTTTGGTTTTTTATTCTGTGTCTGGTTTTCCTTATTGCTGGGTTTCTGGGTTCATTCTTATATTCCGTCCCTGGATTTCCCAGTCTCTTGGTTTCAGTTAAATGTTTGTTTTTTTGCCACACCCGTTGTTTTCCATTTTCCCTTTGGTTCCAGAGTTCCTGCAGGCAGCTGCTTTCTGCTTCTGTCCTTTCTTGCAGGTAAGTACTATATATGTGTTCTTAATCTGTGGATGTTTTAGTATACATTAGGCAGTGTAGGACCTGCCAGATATGGGGTACATTGGCGTTGTTGGCAGGCTTATGCAATGTATGATCATATAGTGTGACTAAATCCCCATAATTTCCATATGTAGTACTTAGTTATTTCTCCTCTTGTTTTGCCTATGTTATCTTGTCTTGTTTTAGTTTGTATACCCAGTCCTGTCCAGTCATGCCCATGTTATGTTCATGTTTTCCTCATGTCTTGTGTATATGTTCTGGGTTTAGCTTACTATCCTTCTCTGGTTCTGGGTTCTATTAGTTCTGTCTTGTTTTCATGTTTGGTGCCTATCTCTAGTCTTGCCTTGTTTCTAGTACTGGATACAATCTGGCTGCAGAGCCTCCCTATTAAGCTCCTGGGAGGTCTGCTTAATTTCCAAGCTCCTAGTTCCTGTTATCCGCATAAGCTGAATCAGGGTCTTGGTATGTGGCTGCACAAACGCTGGTGCTCAACACCAGGGGGCGTGCGGTTATCCTGCACCAGACCCTGCTAATCCACCTCCACGCTGAAGACTCCCACTTATCATCAGGCATTATGGGTCCCGGTCCATGCGCCGCCGCCTGGACACTGTGTCTGGGTTCCGGGCACCGGACCGCCACCCTGACAGGGTGACGATGGATTATTATTTTTTTGCGCTTGTTTTTTTTTTTTTATTGCGTCGGTTATTATGGTTTTTTTATTTGCCCTTTTTTGGGGCTGAAAAAAAGATTTTAGAAGAAAGAAAACATTGAATGGTAAGTCTTTTTTCTTTTTCTTTACAGGTTCTTAGTTAAAGGTCCCCCCCTCATTATTTTTAGGGTGAGGGGGGTAGGTAGGGGGATACTTTTTTTGGGGGGAGGACATTAGGCCCCCCCAATTTGTGTTTAGGGCCCCCACCCACTGCTCAGGGGTGGGGGCCAGCGGGGAGGACATAAGGTCCTCCCCCCTTACTTTTGTTTAGGGCCCCACCCACCGCTGAGGGGTGGGGGCCAGGGGGGAGGACATTAGGTCCCCCCCCAATTTGTGTTTAGGGCCCCCACCCACCGCTCAGGGGTGGGGGCCAGGGGGGAGGACATTAGGCCCCCCCCAATTTGTGTTTAGGGCCCCCACCCACCGCTCAGGGGTGGGGGCCAGGGGGGAGGACATTAGGCCCCCCCCAATTTGTGTTTAGGGCCCCCACCCACCGCTCAGGGGTGGAGGCCAGCGGGGAGGACATTAGGTCCTCCCCCCCTTACTTTTGTTTAGGGCCCCCACCCACCGCTCAGGGGTGGGGGCCAGGGGGGAGGACATTAGGCCCCCCCCAATTTGTGTTTAGGGCCCCCACCCACCGCTCAGGGGTGGAGGCCAGCGGGGAGGACATTAGGTCCTCCCCCCCTTACTTTTGTTTAGGGCCCCACCCACCGCTCAGGGGTGGGGGCCAGGGGGAGGACATTAGGTCCCCCCAATTTGTGTTT